>NC_056750.1:801490311-801792811 GCF_019279795.1 Protopterus annectens | reverse complement strand
GTCCACAATTACCATAAGATTAACCCAGCTGAACAACCCCTTAAAAAGGGGCCCACAATTGCCATAAGATTAACCCTAGTTGAACAACCCCTTAAAAAGGGGCCCACAATAACCATAAGATTAACCCTAGCTGAACAACCCCATCAAAAAGGGGCCCACAATTACCATAAGATTAACCTTAGCTGAACAACCCCTTAAAAAGGTGCTCACATTCTACCACAGCATTCCTCTATAAAATAGCTGATCTTGCTTTTAAAACACTGGCAATGTTTATATTATCATTCAAACCTGGAGATTTACATGCATCAAGCTTAATCCGCCATGCAATTTCCCAAACCTCCAATCTGTTTTGCCAGTCACCACTCCTTTCATCTCTAGGTTCATAGGTAAGTACTAGGCTATCTGCCTAAGGGCATTTATAAGGCTAGCCAGAATGTGTTGGCTTTCGCCACCCACTTAGCTTAGTTCCCTATGCCTCTGTCCAGCAGAGCCATTAGTTCCCTGTGCCACTGTCCAGCAGAGCCACTGCAGTGATCCCCGGGGTAAATTTTCTTTTTCCCATCCACCCGTCAAGGTTTCTCTTGAAGAGTGTTAGTGAAGGGCTCTGCCTGATGTATATTGAAATCCTGTTCCAAAGCATGGGAAGTCTCTGGGATAGGAATCTATCCCTCCAGCATGTCCTATTTATCATTGTGGTGAGGTTTATATCTCTAGAGCATGTGGCTCTCCTGGACTTGTTTTTTTTTTAGGTGGAGCATGTCCATCAATTCTGGATTGGACATGGCCTTGTATGTCAGGCAGAGATCATCTCTGAGTAAGCAGTATCCAACCGAGTACAGCTGGAGTTTTTTGAATTGGGCTCTATAGGGCATCTGTTTGAGGCCAGTAATCCTCTTGGTGAGGTACTTTTGTGGTCTTTCCAGCTGTTGCAGGTGTTTTGTAAGGTACATCCCAAATGGGGCATTGTATTCTATGATGGGTCTAATGAGTGGAGAGGCACAATAACCTATTTTGTTCTAGATGTGAACCCTTTTTGTTATTAGGTGGGCCACATAGAAGGATTTTCTAATTACCTTGGCAATATGATTATCAAAGGAGAGATTACTATCTACTTGGGTCCCCAGATCCCTTATTACATTTTCTGTATTTAGGGGACTACCACCTATGTGGTAGTTCGTGGGTACTTTGTTTTTTCCAAAGGGGATTACTATGCACTTTTTGACATTTAGCTTGAGGCCATGTTTTTGACACCAGGTATCCGTCTCAGTGAGACCCATCTGGAGGGTGTCTGTATCAGCCGGATAATCAGTTATGGCCCCTAGTTTGCAGTCATCTGTGAACTTGGTCAGCCATAGTCCTCCTATGCTTGCCTGTACCTCTGAGAAGTGTATACCGAACAGGAGGGGTCCTAGGACTGAGCCCTGAGGGATGCCACTTGTAACCGGTTTAGAGTCAGACGTAGAGCCTGCAACTCTCACCATGTGGGTTCTATCCATGAGCCAGTTGGCAACCCATCTCGTGACGTAGGGGTTTATGTTCAAGCTGGTGAGCTTGTCTATAATACTAGAATGGAGAATGGTGTCAAAAGCCTTTGGCAAGGTCTAGGTAGGCTGTGTGGACCTCCTTTCATAGGTTCATAGGTTGGTACTAGGCTAAAGGCCCTAAGGCCTATGCAAGCCTAGCCATAACAATTGCCTGGAAATTTTTTCCCACAATATTTACTTCTCTGGGCCCCTGTCTAGCAGGGCGACTGACATGATCCCCGGGGTGAATTTCCTATCTCCCATCCAATCATCAAGGTTCCTTTTGAAGAGGGCCAATGAGGTGCTCTGCTTGACATGTATGGGCAGTCTATTCCAGAGTATGGGGAGTCTCTGGGTCAGGAAACTATCCCTCCAGCATGTTTTGTTCATTGTGATGATAAGGTTTAGATCCCTGGAGTGTGTGGCTCTGAGGGATTGGGATTTCTTTACATGGAGCATGTCCAACAGCTCAGGGTTTGACATGGCCTTGTATGTTAAGCAGAGATCGCCTCTGAGTAGATGATATGACACAGAGTATAGCTGGAGTTTTTTTAGAAGGTCAGCATATGACATCTGCTTTAGGCCTGTGATTCTTTTAGTGAGGTATTTCTGTGGCCTTTCCAGCTGTTGCAGATGTCTTGTGAGGTACATACCAAATGGGGCATTATACTCTATAATGGGTCTAATGAGGGATGAGTACAGTGGGACAATGACCTCCTTTTTTCTGGATGAAAAGCCCTTAGTGATGAGGTGTGCAATGTAGAAGGATTTCCTGACTGTTGTGGCGATGTGGTTATCGAAAGTGAGACCACTGTCCACTTGTGTCCCTAAGTCTCTCATCACACTTTTGATGTTTAGTGTCCCGCCACCTATGTGGTAGTTCATGGGTACATGTTTTTTTTCAAAGGGGATGACTATACATTTCTTGGCATTAAGCTTGAGCCCATGGCTCTGGCACCAGGCATCTGTTTCTGTAAGGCCCTTTTGTAGAATATCCACATCATTTGGGGATAAAATAATGGCTGTTGCAGATGTCTTGTGAGGTACATACCAAATGGGGCATTATACTCTATAATGGGTCTAATGAGGGATGAGTACAGTGGGACAATGACCTCCTTTTTTCTGGATGAAAAGCCCTTAGTGATGAGGTGTGCAACGTAGAAGGATTTCCTGACTGTTCTGGTGATATGGTTATCGAAAGTGAGACCACTGTCCACTTGTGTCCCTAAGTCTCTCATCACACTTTCGATGTTTAGTGTCCTGCCACCTATGTGGTAGTTCATGGGTACATGTTTTTTTCCAAAGGGGATGACTATACATTTCTTGGCATTAAGCTTGAGCCCATGGCTCTGGCACCAGGCATCTGTTTCTGTAAGGCCCTTTTGTAGAATATCCACATCATTTGGGGATAAAATAATGGCTCCCAGTTTGCAGTCATCTGCAAACTTTGTTAGTCAGAGTCCCTTAATGTTGGCCTGTACTTCAGAGAAGTAGATGCCAAACAAGAGCAGTCCCAGGACTGAACCCTGAGGTACTCCACTTGTCACTTGTCTGGAGCTGGATTTGGAGTCGGCTACTTTTACAGTCTGGGTTCTGTCAGTAAGCCAGTTGGCAACCCATTGAGTGACATAGGGATTTATGCCCAGCTTAGTAAGTTTATCTATGATTCCAGAGTGGGGGATGGTGTTGAAGGCCTTGGCGAGGTCCAGATAGGCTGTGTGGACCTCCTTACCCTCGTCCACAGCTCTGGAGAGCGATTCGAAGAAGTCAATCAGATTCAGGAGACAAGATCGGCCCTTCACAAAGCCAAACTGGGTGGGGTCCAGTGTCTGGAGGTTGCTAATGTCTTTGTTTATAAGTTCCATGATAATGCGTTCCATGCCCTTGCAGATCAGGTTGTCAGACTGATGGGACGGTAGTTCCCGGGATCCAAGGTGGATCCTCCCTTGTGGAGCGGGATAACTGTAGCTGTGCACCACTCAGTGGGCACGAAGCCTGAGGTGAGGCTATGATTAAACATCACACTTAAATGGGGTGCCATTTCATTTTGTAGTTCATGTAGTACACAGCCTGGGATGTCATCTGGTCCCATGGATGCTGTATTCTTAGCTTTGGAGAGTGCTGTTTCTACCTGTGTGGCTGTGATTATCGGAATTTGGCAATCTTTTGGTATTGAGATGGGCTCTTTAGGGGGTGAGAGGGGAGTGAAGTTGGCACTAAATCGATCTGCCAGGATATTGGCAATATCCTTGGGATCAGTATATTTAATGCCATTATGTTGTAGTTCAGAGCAGATCTGAGCATTGCCATTTAGATTCTTGACAAAACTATAGAATGCCTTGTGGTTGTCTTTGGAATCTTTGGCAATTTTATTTTTGTAACTAGCTTTTGAGGATTTTATGAGGGATCTCAGCTTCTTACTGAGGCTGGTGAGGGAGTTTTTTGCATCCTGGGATTTTCCTCTTTTCTGCAACAGTTTCTTCCTTCTGTTGTATAGTTTGTTTATAGCAGGGGACCACCAGATTGGCTTCCTTTTTTTGGAGAAGAGCATCTTGGTTCTATTTGGGATGGCACGATTCATGCACGAGTGGATGTGCTCGTACAGTGTCTTAGTGTAGGATTCTGCAGTCGAACTTCAAGATCCTGTCTGCGTGGGTGTTGTGAAGTTTGTCACTTCTGAATTCAGTAGCATGAAGTTGGCTTTGGAGAAGTTTTTTAAGGAGGTTTCCTTACTGGGGGTGGGGGTGGGATGTGGATGTCAAGGGTGATTTGCTTATGGTCAGACCTGACCAATGAGGGGGTGACCACTGGTGTGGAGCAACTATCTCCCATGGTGGTAATGACCATTTCTAGGATATTGAAGCCCCTGGTGGGACAATGGATTAGTTGATCCAGTGCATTGGAATTTATGAATTCCAGGAACTGTTGGGAAAAGGAGTTGGTAACCGAGTAGTTTTCCCAGTTAATGGCAGGGTAGTTGAAATCACCTAGTAGTAGGGTGTTTGGTTGTATCTTAATATTTTCCAGTATGTTTAGGAAGGTGTAGTGAGAATCTTGGGGTATGGTGGGGGATCTGTAGCAAGCTATAATTTGGATTGCAGTCTTACCTAGTGTTAGTTGCACCTGGAGAATTTCAGATGCATTGTGTTGGGCAACTAGCCTGGAGGTGTGAATATCCTTGGTGAATATGGACACTCCTCCACCTTTAGTGTTTCGGTCTTGGTTTTGTGGCCGAAAAGTGTGGTAAGAATTGTAGCCTGGTATTGCAGGGGTGCTCTCTGGAGCCTTGAACCAGGTTTCAGTCACTGCACAGATATCAATGTTCTCCATTTTTAGGAGTGCCTCGAGAGAGTGCATTTTGAGGTTTAGACTTCTAGCATTGAGTAGCATTACCTTCAGATTTTGCGTGCTTGTATCTGTTATGGTGGTGGTTTTATCCTTTGAACCTTGCCTAAAAAAGGCACTATAGGGGTGGCAAGAGCTTTAGCCAGTAACCTGAATCCCAGGGGTGACAGGTGCAGACCATCTCTGGCAAAGCATCGTGGTTTGTCGATCATGTCTTCCCAGGCAAACAAATACTGGATCTCCTTTGAATGACACCAGAAGCTTAGCCAATTGTTGAAGTCAATCATTTTGTCCTTATACTGTGGTATCATTCTGGGTAAAGGCAGGATGCTACTCAGGGCTAGGGTCATACCTGCCTGGGTCACATGATCCAAGAGCTCTTCCATGTCTCTTTTCATGTAGTCCAGGGAGGTGCATCTCAAGTCATTTACTCCAGCATGGACAATGACAGAGTCATATTTGTACATGAGTGACTTGAGTGCATGTGTTATGTGGTGGATCCTGGCACCCGACAGGCAGCTGACTGTAATTTTCTCCTTGTTCAGCCTGGTGAGTGGGACATCAGTGTGCCTGACTATAGAGTCACCTATGATTAAAGTGTTGGGTACATTGTCTTACCTTAGGGGGCTGTTGTTGGGTGGCACACTGATGTTGTGAGCTATGTGTCACTTTGGTTGTGACTGGTGTTTGTTTGCGTTTCGGAGGTCCTTGTTGCTTGGGCAGGTTAATGTTAAGGGCCTCCACATATGTGGGTTTAGTGTTGCTATGTGTGGGAGTTGATGGTGTGGGTTTTGAAGGGCTATGAGTTGCTAGAGGTGTAATGCAGGTGTTAGCCTTCTCCTCTTGACTGTCTAGCACAGTCTTGACCGGAGAGAGCTTTGCTTCCAGTTTGGCTATGTAAGTGCATCTCTCGCAGGTTGTAGTGTTGGATGGTAGGAGGAGAGGATTGTCTGTGTACATGAGGCAGTTGCCACATTGCCCCAGTATGCCCAGATTCACCACGTGGACAGGAGAAACCACCGGCAGCTGACCCTTGGACATGCCTGTTTAGGTGTTTTTTTGTAAGGTTTAAGAGCTGTTTTCCCTTTCCTTTGCAAGGTACTTTGCAATTGTAGGCTGTTTAGTGCCTATGATTAATTTCTCCTTATTTACAAGGAGAGCTTAATGCTTGTATCAGGTTCAGCCTTCCTAGTGCTTTATAGCAGGTTCTAGAGCAAGTGTTAGTCACAGGTGTCAGATTTTAGTGCTACTACTGAGAAACCAGCTAGTTTTAAGGGAAAATTTGAAGAGCAGATTTTCTGGCACCTGGAATAGATTAACTGTAGCCTCGTAGTGCTGCACGATGTGAAAAATGTGCAAACACATGCGTTTTTAAGCCAGAAAGTTGAAAGGGATAGAAATCAGCCCAAAAAGGCTAATAAAATTACAATTTCAGAGCTGGAAACCACTCCTCTAGGGTTAGATAGGCAGTACAATGCGCACCAGTCCCACTGGTAGGCAGTAGGACTTCCCTCTGCCACAGCAAGGTCTGGATAGCTCTGAGCACAGAAAATAAAGTCCTAAGACAAGCAAGGCCTGGGATATGGACTGGCTAGAAAAGGTGGGAAAAGAGCAAACAAGATAGTATATATATATATATTTTTATTGAAACAGGCTAAACAATGCAATAATACAGTAAATAAACAGAAAAGTCTAACACACTTGAGTGTGTAGTCCTAAACAGTAAATACAATTAAAACTCTATAAAATTAGCAATTTAAAACTTTTTAAATGAAGCAAGGCAAGTGCACAACTGAAAAACGATTTAAGTGGCAGTAATACAGCAGAATAAGTAGCTAGTCTACATATACAGAGAAGTCTATATATACAGAAAAGCAGCTAAAACACACAAACCCTTCAGATGCGGTTCAGTCTAGAGTACTTGAGTTGTAGCAATATTAAGGCAATTACAGTTATAATAAATGCTCTAAAATATACTCTATATTTCCAAAATGTTTGAGAAGCACAGTCAGAACATAAGGATATTCAGGCAAAAAGGTTTTTTTTTTTTTTTTTTTTTTTAAAGGGAAAAAGGAGAAACAGAAGGCCTTATCAAATGGTCTCTCTGTATTAGGTAGAATGAGCTAATGACACTAGACTGGGAGGAGTGTCCCAGATCAGATTTACAGTAGGGGCGGGCAACTGCAAAGCCACCAAGTATAACACAAGACACCAACAGGGAGAGTGGGTGGGGACACTAAAGCTATTAGCCTACAAAGCACTAGAGAAAGCCACAAAATGAAAGTTTTTAAACAGATAAAGATTTGTAAAGATACAGAATGCTTTAACTGCAAACAAATCAGTTACCCGTGCAGATTACAATAAAAGTGCTATATATAAATTGCTAGAAACAATAAACTGTATAAATAATCGAAAATAAACAGGATACTTATATATCTCAGCTAAGAGTTGGAGTCCACACCTCTCATCCACTCTGCTCAGTGTGTATAGACAGAAACTCTGTCAAAGTTAGGGCTTAAATACCAGAAGAACAACTTTTTTTTTTTACAAAAACACAAAAGAACCAGCCCCCACTAGCCTGCAGCTATTAGTCTACAAAGCACTAGAGAAAGCCACAAAATGAAAGTTTTTAAACAGATAAAGATTTGTAAAGATACGGAATGCTTTAACTGCAAACAAATCAGTTACCCGTGCAGATTACAATAAAAGTGCTATATATAAATTGCTAGAAACAATAAACTGTATAAATAATAAAAAAAAAACAGGATACTTATATATCTCCGCTAAGAGTTGGAGTCCACACCTCTCCAGTCTGCTCAGTGTGTATAGACAGAAACTATCTCCCTCTCATCTAATGCCTTGGTAACCGTCTCAAAGAAGTCCTCCAGGTTTAGGAGGCATGATCTGCCCTTAGCAAAGCCAAACTGGGTAGGCTCCAAGGTTTGGAGGTTCCCAATGTCTCTGTTAATGAGTTCCATGATGATGCGTTCCATAGCCTTGCAGACCAGCCTAATCAGGCTTATAGGGTGATGGTTCCTGAGGTCCATTGTTGCTCCACCTTTGTGGAGTGGGATAACTGCTGCTGTGCGCCACTCTATGGGTATGTAGCCTGTGGAGAGGCTGAGTTTGAACAGTGTGTTTAGGTGAGGGGTTAGTTCATTTTGGAGCTCTTGTAAGACACAGCCTGGGACACCATCCGTTCCCATTGAAGCTGCGTTTTTGGCTTTGGATAGGGCTGTTTTAATCTGTGTGTGGTGATTGATGGGGCCCCTACATTCTTCTAGTATGGTTATGAGCCCTTTGGGGGGTGAAGTTTGCACTAAACCTGTCTGTCAGAATGTTGGCAATATCAGTCAGTTCAGTGTATTTTGTGCCATTCTGCACTAACTCAGAGCAGATCTGAGAGTCTCCACTTACGTTCTTGACATAGCTAAAGAACGCTTTGTGGTTATCTTTGGAGTCATTGACAATTTTTCTTTCGATACTAGCCTTGGATGATTTAATGAGGGATCGTAGTTTCTTGCTGATACTGACCAGGGATGTCTTTCCTTCTTGGGATTTTATTCTTTTCTGTACTAGTTTCATCCTTCTGTTGTATAGCTTGTTTATGGCAGGGGTCCACCAGACTGGTTTCCTTTTCTTGGAGGAGTTATTCTTGGTTTTACTTGGGATAGCACGATCCATGCATTCCTGCAGATGCTCATAAAGTGCCTTTGTAAAGGCTTCAACAGCTTGGACAGCATTGTCCTTTAGCATGGGGGCTGTGAACCTTTCCACCTCTGTCTTCAGTAACGTGAAGTTTGCTTTTGAAAAGTTTTTCATGGTGGTTTCCTTGATTGGGGGTGGGGGCGGAATGTGGATATCCAGAGTGATTAGTCTATGGTCTGATCTAACCAGCAAGGGGTTGACCTCCGGTGTGGAACACCAGTCGCCCATGTTGGTGATGACCAGGTCCAATATGTTGTTCCCTCTGGTGGAGGTGTTGACCAGTTGATCCAGGGCATTCGAGTTTAGAAATTCTAGGAAGCATTGGGCAAGGGAGTTAGTACTTGAATAGTTCTCCCAGTTTATGTTTGGGTAATTTAAATCACCCAGTATTAGGGTGTTTGGTAGGACCTTCATATTTCCCAGTGTCTCCAGAAATATGGAATGGGGGTCCTGGGCCATGTTGGGTGATCTGTAGCAAGCTACAATTTGGATTGCAGTTTTGCTCGTTGTTAGTTGCACATGGATGATCTCTGATGCTTTGTGCTGCGCCACTAACCTGGAGGTGTGGGTATCCTTGATGAATATGGATACACCCCCGCCTTTTGTGTTTCGGTCCTGGTTCTGTGGCCGAAAGGTATGGTATGAGTTATAGCCTAGTAGTGCTGGGGTGCTGTCAGGAGCCTTAAACCAGGTTTCTGTTACTGCACATATGTCGAAGTTATCCATACTGAGGAGTGCCTCAAGTGCTTGCATTTTGAGGTTTAGACTTCTGGCGTTGAGTAGCATTACCCTCAGTTTTTTATAATACTAAATAAAAAACATTTAAAATTTGAATATATTAGGGTATGTTTACATAAAGCATTAGTTAGATCTTTCCTACACATAATATAATAATGTTGATATATATGCGTTCTCAAGCACTTAGTCTTTTCTACATAAAAAGCAGGTTAACTGGTACAACAAGCCAACTATTCTATTTTAGTTGTGGCACAGTTAAAATTAACCAAAAAATCTTTTGGTACTTTACTGATGGCTTGTACATTACCAATCTTTCCAGTGTTTGCATATGGACATTACAAACACATGCTACATTTTATTGTCCCAACAAGACATCTAAGTCACACACTTAAGTTAAATTAACTCTCTTAAGTCTGTCATTTATATTAGTTCCCCCTTTTTGTAAGTAATTCTCAATTGCCCACATAAAACATTTCTGGTATATCGAAGCCTTTAGAACTAGAATGGGTGAACATTTAGGTGACATTAGGCATGGTAGGGTAACCAGTGCATTATTTAGACATATAAATGAATACTCCACACATTGTTTTAAATTTTTGGTCCTGCAGCATCTTAATGAGGATGAAAAAGGGGGTATTTTGGATGTACATTTGGATTTATTAGAACTGAGATGGCAATTGTTTTTGGATGCCTCTAGGTATCCAGGTATAAATGAAACTATTAGTATTGCCAGTGTTCTTAAACTTGATCAAATTTCAGGTTAGTTTTTGGAGGGTTCAGTTTTAAAGACCATTTTTGATCTTTTAATTTACATTTTTTATTAAATAGAGACAATGTAATTAATGTTTTTATGATTTTAAATATGTGTTGGTGAATTATGGCTTATTGGAAGCTATGATATTGCTTTAAGAATTTTAATTGTTGTTTAATTGAATAATTGATGGGTGTATTTAACTTGGTTGGGTAAGCTTAATTCTTTGTTCTGAAGAAGTCTCTTTAGTGGAGAGGAAAGTGCTTAACTATTTTTGGAATAAACTATGGTGTCCTTTGGGGTGCTCACTTTCTTCTGTTAAATTCCTGATTAAAAACAGTTATTCATAAAATCCTTATACAGATATACATATAGAAAATTAATGTTTTCTGCACTGGAAAAAGTAAATCTCAAAAAAGTGGTAGTCTGGTGATGCAATCAGTAAAAATCATTCACTTCAGCAAGATTCCCTTTCCACAGAATAAAAATGTTGCCTAGAAAATGTAGCTAGGTAACCTATTTGAAAAAGCACAACCAGGAATGTACTTGTTCTCCCAACAAACTAAGACCAATTTGGAAAAAACTGGGGCACAAGTTGACCACATAGCTACCCCGCTGACCTATTTATAATATTCCCCTTTGAAATATTTAAAATGAATCCTGAGAACAATGTCAGTAAACATCTCAATAAGTTCAATCAGTTGTAGCAAGGTCATTGAAACCTATAACGGTATCCAAAAAAACAACTAATACCAGAATCTTGTGGGATAAGAGAAAACAAATTTTTATATCAGTAGTCAAAAAAATCAAATCACTATCATATTCTATGTTATGTATGATTTCTAAAAAATCTAGGAGTCCTTTAACATGTAAGGCACCTCTTGACAGATCAGCTTAAGCTTTCCATCAATATGTTTTGCTAAATGCACTGTTTTTGAGACAGCAGCGAAAACAATTAGTCTTACTGGTGGGTCAACCTCACACGTATGAATTCTGGGAATTCCAAAAATCATAGGAATTTTTGGTTTTCCAACTTTGAGATGTTTATAAAGCTCACTGGAAATCACAATATTAATGAACAAGTCATGTAAAATTAGATATGTACCCCAGTAAACAATATTTAATTTCATTTTTATTTACTTGTGCACATTGGACAGTGTCCAGTAATAAATTATTCATTCTACCAATATAACCTAAGGAATCCACTATCACTAATCCACCCCCTTTTGTCAGGTTTCATTATCCTAATATTTCTATCATTAATAATTTATTTAAAAAAATCTGTAATTTCTTTAAAAAGTAATCTTTCTCTTTTGTTAAATTCTAAAACAGTTTCAAAGTTTTGGATGAACAAACTTCCATTATCTCCTTTTCACATAGTTTCTCAAAGCTAGGACATGTAGGATATAAGTGCGGGTTATAAATAACCTTTCTAACAAATTATTTATTTTTTATGTTTATCTGTGCTACATAACTTACCATCATTTTGAAACAAAATAGCAAAATTAAACTTCCTAACAAACAGTTTTTAAGTTCAAAATTATATCTGCCAAGTCCATTAGAGTTATTTGGATGTAAGTAAGCCCCCTTCAAACAATTCCATATGGTCAATCAAAAGTTTATAATGACTAAAATTATAAACTTTAAAGCTATTATGTATATGAAGTTCAACATTACCCTTTTCCACATTTTGCACTTGGTAGGATGCCTTCCCATGTGGCTTCCATTGATTGTGGTTCACAATTTTGTAATTTGTTCTGTTGTTGTTGCTCCTCTTCCTGATCTGTGAGGTTCCATTGCTAAAAAAGATTAAGCAAGGTCATCATAAAGTACAGTTTTGTACCTACCATAAATGTAGATGTTCGAAGATCCACATTGCTGCAGTCCTTACATATGGGTAGTCCGCTGTCCTCGGTCGGCCCGAATACCAAAGTATTAGGCTGACGTCGGTCAAGGCGCTTAAAACTGACATCAGGACGTCAGGGTACAAAAGCGCATGACCGACGTCATATCCCCAGTCTTTTCTTGCCCCAGATGTCAGAAGGCCCTAAAAATAAAGGCCAAAGCCAAAAAACAGCAAAGAACAACCAACCCCCCCTGCACTAACCATATTTACAATATTTACAACCCAAACCACACAACCACCTCTAACTACAGAGGGGAAGGAGGGAGGGTAAATTGGACTGCAGCAATGTGGATCTTGAACATCTACATTTATGGTAGGTACAAAACTGTACTATGTTCTTCATCTCACATTGCTGCAGTCCTTACATATGGGTAGAATCCCAAAGCAGAGGTAAGGGAGGATGGCAAAACTATAAAGCATTAGGAGCTGCCAAAATGCCCTGTAAAATTGCAGTGGCAAAACCAGCCCTAGATTTAGAGTAAAGTGGAAGGTGGTAATGCTTAGAGAAAGTATGCACTGAACTCCAAGTAGCTGCCTCCAAAATATCTTTAGTAGCCACCCCCCTTAAAAAAGCTGTAGAAGTGGCAGTAGCCCTAGTGGAGTGAGGCCTAATCCCAGCTGGGATCTCCTTACCATGATGGGAATAACAGAAAGCAATACAAAAACCAATCCACTTAGAAATAGTTTGTTTTGAAACAGGTTTGCCCTGAGAACCCAAAGCAAAAGAAACAAACAACTGCTGAGACTGCCTGAACCCTTTAGTTCTGCTCAAATAATATCGCAACCGTCTGTGTATATCCAAAGTGTGCAAAATCTTCTCCCCTTTATTTTGGGGATTTGCATAAAAAGTAGGCAAATGAATAGTTTGGTTTAAAGCCACACTAGAAACCACTTTAGGCATAAAGGAAGGGTTAGTACGCAAAGACACCCTATCCTTGTGAAAAATTAAGAAAGGCTCAACCGCCATAAGGGCCTGTAATTCAGAAACCCTTCTCGCAGAGGTAATGGCCAACAAAAAAGCAGTCTTCCATGATAAATATTTCAACTCGGCAGTAGCTGCAGGCTCAAAAGGTTGTAGAGTGAGTTTCTCCAACACAAAATTGAGATCCCAGGCAGGAGTAGGAGCTCTACGTGGGGGTCTTATATTCTTTGCCCCTCTAAGGAATTGCTTAAACAAAGGATGAGAAAATAATGGTGGGTCACAGTCATAGTGAGCAGAAATTGCTGCAGCATGAACCTTTATAGAGGAGAAGGACAAACCTTTGTCCAATAACTCAGTAAGGTATTGAAGAGCAACACTTAAATTAGGTTTAGAAACATCAAAATCCTTTGCTGTACTCCAAATTAAAAATCTCCTCCATTTATCTGCATAAACTTTCCTTGTACTAGGCCGTCTGGCCTCCAAAATAACATTCAAAACTTGTTGTGGAAGCTGAGACCCTCCAGGGTTTAAAACCGAATATGCCAGGCTGTTAGATGCAGAGAGTGAAGTTTGACATTGAGTAAATGACTGTTCTCCTGAGACAGCAGGTGTGGAATCGAAGGCAAAGGCCATGGAGGCTCCCGTACCAGACTTCTCAGTAATGGGTACCAGTGCTGTTGAGGCCAATCCGGAGCTATTAAAATCATAGTTGGCTTGTCCTGTCTGACCTTCAGAAGTACCTTTGGGAGGAGAGGCAGTGGTGGAAAGGCATACACGTGAAGATTGCTCCAACTGAATGAGAGAGCATCCACTTTCCAAGCTGTGGGATGAAACCTTTTTGTGCAAAACTTTGGCAACTGGTAATTCTGTGGAGAAGCGAACAGATCTATGTCTGGAGTTCCCCATAACACTGTCAACTTTTGAAATACATGAGGATCCAATTTCCACTCGTGGGGATCCATAATTTGTCTGCTCAACACATCTGCTAAGGAGTTCTGTGCTCCTGGCAGAAACCTTGCCTGAAGATTTAGCTGTAAACTGAGAGCAGTCTCCCATAAAATCATTGCTTGTCTGCATAGAGGGTATGAATGTGTCCCCCCTTGCTTGTTGATGTACCACATGCCAGTTGTGTTGTCTGTTTGAATCAACACCTGCCCTGGAAGAAGTAAATCCTTGAAAGCTATCAATGCAAATTGGACTGCTAACATCTCCTTCAAGTTGATATGTAAATGTTGAAGTCTGGCAGGCCACGTGTCTTGTACCCACTTTCCATTTAGATGAGCTCCCCAAGCTTTGTCTGAGGCATCTGTCGTTAGAATCTGACTCGCCTCTGGTCGGGTCACAGAGAGTCCCTTGTTTAGGTGACATTCCTGAGCCCACCACAAAAATTCCTTTTGAATGCAAGGTATTATCTGAATGACAGTGTCCATATCTTGGCAGTGTTGCGTCCATACATTCTTGAGATACTATTGTAGCTTCCTCATATGCAGTTTGGCATTGGGAAGTACCAGAATACAAGATGCCATGAACCCCAAGGCTTGAAGGACTGTCCTTGCAGTCAGCCTGGACTGACGAGACAATTGATGGAAATAAAGAGAAAGATTCTTTTGTTTGTCCGGGGTCAAAAAGGCCATCTGGGATGCTGTATTCAGTCTCACACCCAGAAAGCACATGTCCTGAGAGGGTACTAGACTGGACTTTATTTCGTTCACAGAATACCCTAGGCATCTTAACACTGCCATCACATACTGTAAATGATGAAGAAGTTCGTCCTTTCCTTGAGCCAGAATCAGGCAATCGTCCAAATAAGGATAGATTTGTATTCCTCTTAGCCTGAAGAAAGCTACCACTGGAGCCAGAACCTTCGTGAACACTCTGGGTGCAGTAGATAAGCCAAAGGGCAATGCAGAGAACTGATAATGAAAAGTCCCAGCCCGAAAACGCAGATACTTCCTGCAACTGGGCCTGATAGGAACATGAAGGTAAGCCTCCTTGAGATCCAGAGTCACCATCCAGTGATCTTTGCCCAGCAGAGGTAAAAGCTGTTGTAACGTCAACATTTTGAACTTGGGAATGTCCAGATATGTGTTGAGGATAGATAAGTCCAAAATTGGTCTCCACGTGTTCCCTTTCTTTGGTACTAGAAACAGGCGAGAATAAAATCCTAGGCCCACTTCTGGCAGAGGGACCGGTTGTATAGCTCCTATTTGAAGTAGAAGAGAAATTTGGTTGTGAGCCTCTAGTCTTTGCTGAGGAGGAACGTCTGGCATGCCTTTGAAAGGAGGCCAGGTATGGAAATAAAACTTGTAACCTCGGTGTATGATATCCAGTACCCATTTGTCCTGGGTAATTAAAATCCAATTTTCCTTGAAGAGTGCCAACCGTCCTCCCAAAGGTGCTGCCAGGCAAGAGGGATCTGGCAGTTGAAAAAGTAGGTCATTGGGCCTGTTTACGAAAGGACTGGCCCCTACCCTCACTCGAAGATTGTGCAGGTGAACTCCCTGTTCTAGGTCTGAAGGAACTCTGAGCTCTGCCCCTACCACGTCTAGATCTACCCCTAGACTGAGAATCATAAGAAGGATACGTCCACCCCTTAGCAGGCCAATTCCTACTAAACTTCGGAGGCTGAACTTGCAAAAAATCTTTAACAGTCTGCATAGACTTAGCCTTGTCTTCCATTTTCTTCAAGACTGATTCCACAGGTGGACCAAACAACACTTCAGACTGCAAAGGAGCATCCAAAATCCTTGTCTTAACATGGTCAGATAAATTCTGATCCTTCAGCCAGGCGTGCCTGCGAAGAACTGAACCAGTGGCAGCCACCCTAGACGAGGCCTGCACAGCATCAAAACCACATTGTAAAGAATGCTTACCCACCTGTTCAGAGACATGCACCAAATCTTGTAATTCTTTACACTCAATGCCTTCTGCCAGAGCATCCACCTTAGATTTCAATTGAGAAAGAAGAAAGTTTTGATATTTCAACATATGAAACTGGCAATTCAAAGCCCTCATTGCTAAGGTAGAAGAAGTATAGACCTTCTTTCCCCATCTATCCAAAGCTCTGGCCTCTTTATCTAGAGGAACCGGATTTTTTACAACAGAGGCCCTGACACCCTTAGGTCCCTGACTAATAGTTTCTGGGTCCGCCTTAGGATTCTTATAAAGATATTTATGAGCCTCAGGCACCCTGTAATACCTATCCAGTTTAACAGGCGCAGGAGGCAGAGAATCAGGATTAAGTGAAGCCTCTGAAAACACATCTTGCACAACATCCAGAACAGGGGGTATAGCTAAGGGCCTATGTTGAGGTAAAAGCAAAAATTCCCTAAGCCTTTTCCGTGAATCAGAGAAGTCCTGACCTTCCCACTTAAAATGTTCCCTCATAGAATGAAGTGTCTCTGAAAAAGAAAAATCCTCTGGAGGAGAAGCAGAAGGAGTGGAATCTTCTGCATCAGAATCAGAATAAGGAGAGTACTCCTGCAAGTCTTCAGCCGAAGACTCTGAAACATCCGAAGCCTGTTCAAAACTTCCCAACTCTGGCTCCACCCTAGGCCTCTTATCAGGAGGGGGCAAAGAACCTCTAATCAGAGTAATCAAATCTTCTGCCATTTTAAGCATGTGCTTCTTAGGCACAGACCCTGCTGAACTAGGAGTGACACCAACAGAAGCTAAACCTGGCCTGCCTCTGGGAGAAGCCTTGGAAACAGAAGGAGAGGGCCTAACCACCCTGGGAAGGGAGGGGAGTACAGTAACCTGAGAAGCCCCTTCAGCCTGACCTGCCTCAAGAGAGGCCACATCCTGCAAAATCAAAGTCTCCCCCTGAGACTCCAGAGAAGTCTCCGTTGGACCCACCGGTTCCACTGAAGCCTCTAAAGACCCGGCGTCCGGAACGGACGACTCATCTTGCCTGGGTTTAACTGTTTTGTCTTTGCGCTTCTTCGTGGAAGCGGGCGCCGGAGAATCCGACGGCATATTATAATTGCACCGCTTACCAAAGACCAGCCTAGCACAATCTAACCTTCGCTTAATAGTGCGCTTATTGAACCTAGCACAAAAGCGACACCCGACTATGTCGTGCTCAGGCCCCAAACAAGGAATGCACAAAGAATGATAATCCCTATGCGGTATCTGTTTCCCACAAGAAATACAATTATTCACTTTTTCTGACATCCGGTAATACACTGAGGCAAGAAAAAAACAAAATAATCCCCAACGGGGTACTTAGCCAACTTGGATTCGGTCTGAAACTCCGAACTCGAAAAATTTCAGAACGCCGAACGGCACTTGCAACGCTGCTTCTGCATCGGACCATGCGGCAAAAAAGACTGGGGATATGACGTCGGTCATGCGCTTTTGTACCCTGACGTCCTGATGTCAGTTTTAAGCGCCTTGACCGACGTCAGCCTAATACTTTGGTATTCGGGCCGACCGAGGACAGCGGACTACCCATATGTAAGGACTGCAGCAATGTGAGATGAAGAACATCCAATTCCATCACATTAGAACAGCCACCATTTACTTTATTTTCTTTGATATCTACCTCCTTGGACCACGTATTAATCACATAAACCTTATTTATGTAGTCGGTATCATCCCTTACCAGTTTCTTCTTATCTTTTCTCGTCTTAATTTTTTAAGTTAAGAGTCAATATTTTCATGATCAGATTATGTACACCAAACCCTAAATCTGTAGTACTACATGTAATAAGGTTATGAATTTTGCTTTTCAGCATAGCCATTGTACTTTCATTATTTCTAGCAGGAATCCTCATATAAGCAATTCCCTGGGTATCGAAGAATTCAATCAGTTCACCATGTGAAATGGAGCCTTCCTCCATACCATTTGGAAAACTCCACATTCGAAAACCATGAGTTAGAAATAATGAAAGGACAAAGGCTACCCAGAAAAGTGAAAGGACACTGTGAACACATGCCACATTTTCTTGTCTTTCTAACACCATATAAGTTGCACACTTGAATTAACCTCCTGATTTAAATGATAATATGAACATTGTCAGTGTTTTAAAAGCAAGGTCAGCTATTTTATAGAGAGGTGCTGTGGCAGAATATAGGCACATTTTAGGTGTTTGTTCAGCTAGAGTAATCCAATAGCAATTTTTATGGTGCTCTTACATTTGATTTTATCTTATATTTGAATTTCAAATGAATTAGAGGATAATTTTTGATAGCTTAACAGCAGTATAATTTATATTAAGGATTATGAAATGTTTGTCTAATTACCTGCAATATACCTTTGAAGAGCAGTGAAGGGTGAGCATGTGATTGTCTAGGATGAGTATTTAAGAAGTGTTCTTTCAAGTATTTTTTTTATTTTAAATTGATTTTAAAGAAAGATTAATAGAATTTCAACAGGCTACACTGAAACTGTTGTTTGGTCAACCACGAGATGCTTCAAAATGACTATGGTATAAAACCTGCTGTATGTTGTCTCTTAATTGTCGCTTCTCAAGGAAATGTCAGAATTTTTGGGTAACCGTGCATAGAAAAGGTTGTTGCAGAAGAGTACATTGAAAAGCAGTACTGACATTAACTCAGCCAGAGCTAGGGACAATGAAGGTAGGCATTGCTTAAGGAGGAATGTATTGAATACGATAAAATTAAATAAAAAGAAGCATAATATAAACTTCAATTTATATATATATATATATATATATATATATATATATATATATATATATATATATATATATTAAAGCAATCTTAATGAAAAGTAGAAGATAAGATAACTGGCCTGTCTGAGAGGTAACAAAGATGAGAAATGCATATGCAAGACCAATCTTTGGCTGATAAGAGTATTAGCTTTCAGACATCTCCACATCTGTGAGTAGCCAACATTAATTAGTTGAACGTTGCAGGTCGGGAAATGTGATACTCTGGCTTGTTAAGGGAGGGAATATAGGAGGAGTAAGTTGAAAACGAACTGAAGCTCACAAAAGTTCAATTTCCAAAAAAAATCTGTTATTTCAACAATGAGTTGAAACTTGTAGAAGCTTTTTACAGAGACTGTGTAACATATCAAGAGGAAAACACATTTGTTAGAGACACTGCAGAACAGTAAGTGATACTAGTACTGAGGCCAGACAAAATTACCACTCCTTCTCATTTCTACCATTGTAAGTGAATTAAACTGTGACGTGACAGTCCAGCCATGGGCACTGTAAACTCACCACTTGTGCTGCCACAGTGCATCATGGGGAAGAGTTAACTTTACAAAAAATAAATTCTCATCAGAATGTCTGCCCCCAGTATAGCTGTCACCCAGTGGGAGCAATAAATCTGGACAAAGCCATAAATAATGGAGGGCAAAGGCCAAAAAAAAAATTGGGCAATTATTAAATATTGCTATTACATATATAGAAAGTTCATAGCATAGCAGGTTTTGTGTTAGCATGAATTTTCTGAAGAGTATGAAGTCTGAAATTCAAATGTCTAGCTTTATTTTCTGACTTTAATCTTCACTGACTTACCAGAAAACCACAATTTTATGAAAAACGGACCAAAAATATGAGGCAAATATC
The DNA here is from genome assembly GCF_019279795.1 of Protopterus annectens. Lineage (NCBI taxonomy): Eukaryota > Metazoa > Chordata > Ceratodontiformes > Protopteridae > Protopterus > Protopterus annectens. The sequence continues at coordinate 801,773,376 of NC_056750.1, read as the reverse complement.
TGGATATTCTGCTAAAATCTGTACAGTTTAGAGGTGTGGTCCCCAGGACGGCATTCAGGGTTACAAATAAAGTGAAATTAGTAGTGACTTTCTATGTTGTGCATATAGGTTTGTAAGTGCAGAAATTCACAAAAAGATGAAAAATTTGTTATTTTTTTCAATCATGGTCCTTTAATAAATATTCTGCCTACTACTGCAGAAAAGGTTTTGTAGGTAGAATTACAATTTTACCACTCATCCAAATGTATCTGTCTTGTTCTTTCTTTTTGTGCTGGAATAAGGGTTTCCAAATTAAAAAGTGACAAATATTACATTATAATTTTTTTCCACATGAAAAATATGCAATTTCAGATAATGGATGTATATTAAACTGGATGCTATGCATTCTGGGGTTAGCAAGCTAGTATATAATCAGGTCTAATTATGGAGTTAAGTACAGCTATACTTGTGGGATAGTGTGTGTGTGTGTGTGTGTGTGTGTGTGTGTGTGTGTGTGTGTGTGTGTGTGTGTGTGTGTATATATATATATATATATATATATATATATATATATGTATGTATGTGTATATATATATATATATATATATATATATCAATGTAGTTTGTTACTTTGTGAATGCATTCGTCTTATGGGTAGAAACATGCAACATGAAATGGAATGTGAACAAACAGTAACATGTGTAAATAGGAGCACAGGCTGTAACATGCTTTTTAGCATGGATAACCTTAATTTTAGGTTTGGTTATGCTTGGGACAATTGTCCCCCTCAGGAGGGGAAAACTTCATTATTTGAAGATGCTCATAGTATTGTGTGTTTGTTTTAAGTTAACAGGTTATGGGGTTGTGTTTAGTTTTTTTTTGGTTTGAGAGATTACATGATAGGAAACAACTATATAAAAATCAGTGAAACAGTAAACAAAAAGTACATCAAACAAAAGAAATTCTAAAACAGTATACACTAAAGTTAAGGTTTATAGGGAAAAAAGGTATACAAGCAGCATATAATGACTGCACTGTACAAGGACTGGAAGTTGGTGCAAAGGGTTAAGACTATGAACAGTAGTTCCTGTGGTACAGAGTTTGATTTCAGTTGCCCTCATTTGCCCACTGTGTGGCCTTGGGCAAGTCACTTAACCAGACAATGGTTGTAGAGAGGTGGGAATTTGGGATTAGGCTTCTCAGTGGTCCCCTGGCCTGTAATGACAAGTGACAACCTATGAGCCATGACTATGAGGGGCACTTCTCATTCACTAACACACGTCAGGTTTCATGGCATAAGTGTGATAAAATGTAATCATTTACCAGCACACGTCAGGTTTCATGGCATAAGTGTGATAAAATGTAAATTTCTCTTTCTTTGTTTTCTGACATTGGTATTGTCATGTGTAAGTTCAGGGGGTGTTGGGGAAGCCACTATTCATCTCCCGGTATGGGGCTTCCCCACAGGAAAATGATCATTCTGTTTTATTTTTTTTGGCTTTGCATTCAAAAGCTGCGAGCCACTTTGGCGGTTTAATCTTTTACTGCACAGCACTTTTGCTAAAGTATTGCTTTTAACAAGTCTTCATATACTAGATACAGACTTTCTTTTGTTCCTTCCACAATGTAATTTAAATACTAGCCCCAGATCTGAACCATGTGATATTTTATTTGTCATAGATCCTATTTATTGTTATCATCTGTGTACTGTTGTCCAGCCAGTATTTGACTCAGGATATCACCCAGTGAACCTAATCAGCTTATGCGAACTTGCACATTCATATTTTTTGTGAGACCGAGTCAAATGTCTTGCAAAAAATCTAGCATGAGCACATCTATATCACCCATGTTTACTATTTTGGTAGCTATGCCGATGTAATAAAATAGATTTGTCTGAAACAATCATTCTGCTATAAACAGATGCTTGGCTGTATATTTTATTTATTTATTGCATTTGTTTACTGGGAAAGTCCACTGGGCATAGGTGAGCCCATTTTCAGTGGAGGCCCGGGGAGAAAAGCTCCACATAAAAATTCACATTACAGAATACAGATATCAAATATAGCATTTTTTACAGTTTTTTAGCATTTCCATTGCAGTTTTATGGTACTCCAATAATTATATAAACATGTAATTTTGGTCATTTAGATGCCATAGCCATTTACTGGTTGGGAGGCAGAAGAAATAGTTACATCATATACAATTATTTACACGCGTTTAAAGATGTATAGGCAGTGTAGTAACAGTCATAAGTAAGGCTGCTATGATATCCTAGTAGCTTATAAGCATTAAATGATATTTTCCTTTTTAAGTTCACTGTTCCAATGACTGATGTCAAACAAGGTTTCCTTAGCTCTGGTCAGTGTTAAGTGGAGGATGATGCATCTAATTAGGTACAGTTTCACGAGCTGCAACTTATCGATTGCTGTTCATCTCTGAAAAATCGCTGCTACTTTATTTCTATTGATGCAGTGGCACCGATTCAAAATCGGTGGTGGGCTTTTCAAATTTCTCCAAAGTAGTGCAATCATTTACTTAGTATATCAAGGGTATGGGTGTTGAAGGCCTCAACATAAAGGATGCAGGGTTCTTGCCAACTGCAAAAAAGCACCTATTTGTATGTGGATGTATTTAAATTTGTCGAACAGCACTAATATTGAGGTTCATAATGTCGACACCAAATGATCAAAATTTTGCACGTCGACAGTTTACTATGTATGCACTGAATATCGATTTTGGTGCATGCAAAAACTGAAAAATGAAAGAAAACAGTGTTTTTTTGCAGGGGAACAAGCCCCTCTGCACCCCCAGACCCATTGCTAATTATATATATACAAATTCCAAGATAACACAATTCTTCAGGAAAGGGCAAATTCGCCAACCCTGAGAAATGCACAATTTAATATTTTTGTCGACAGCCTGTTTCCCGCCTTTCCTGTAACTAGTTTAGTCCAGATACAGATTTGCTGTATCCGGGACTGTTTTGTAAGTTTCTGAGTCTCCCAGACCTTTCTGGGTCAGAGGGAAGTTTTCTAGCTTATCAGTGGGAGTGGTAAGCACTAGGTAGCCTATCTACCACAAGAGGAGTGCTTTCTGGCCCAGGAATTGTAGTTTATTGGCCATTTCGGCAGTTTTTCCATCCCTTTCAACTTTCTGGTTTAAAAGCCCGTGTTTGCATGGGTTTGTGCGGGTTTGTGCACCACGCAGCAGCACTCAGCTGAGGTAAACTATTACCGGTGCAAGAAAGTCTGCTCTTCAATTTTTCCCATAGAATGTGCTTGTTCTTTTACTTCTTGCACTTCAATTAGCTTAATCGATTAGCACTTGAACAGGCTTTAGTAGCATTTATTGTAGCACACTTAGGTGCTGTCAGCACTAGCTGTTCCTATGCAGTAAGAGCACCAGTACTTGTTAGTCATGACCACCCCTCCTGGTATGATTGTAGGGCAATTTCCTGTGCTTTCTCCTGCTAACCTGGTGCACTTGGGCATTCTGAGGCTGTATGACAACTGTCTCATGTACACAGACAACCTTCTCCTCTTACCTCCCAACACTCACACATGTGAGAGATGCACTTATATCACCAAACTGGAAGCAGTGCACTCTCCAGCCAAGACCGGACTAGCTGGTCAAGAGGAAAAGATCAATACTTGCAACTCACTACATGGAACACACAGCCCTCCAAAACACCAACCATCACAGCTCACACATAGAACCACAAACCACACACCCACCTTCGCAAAGGCTGTCAATAAAAATTTACTCAAACAACAGAGACCCCTCAGACAGAAACACACTCGACCACAACAACACAACACCAACCTCAGAACACAGAGCTGACCACCACAGTGTGCCCCTCAACCTAAGCCCTTAAGGAAAAGCACTTTTCCCAATGTACTAATCATAGGAGACTCAGTTGTGAGGCACACTGATGTCCCATTCACTAGGCTGAACAAGGGGAGAGAGTGACAGTCAGTTGTCTATCAGGTGCCAGGATCCACCACATAACACATGCACTCGGGTCACTCCACAACAAGTACAAATGTGACTCAATCATTGTCTATGTGGGTGTGAATGACCTGAGATGTATCTCCCTGGACTACATGAAAAGAGTTGTGATGGAACTCTCGGATTATGTGGCCCAGGCATGTACGACCCTACCCCGAGCAGTATTCTATTGTCACCCAGAATGATACCACAGTACGAGCAGAAAATGATTGACTTCAGCAATTGGCTAAGTTTCTGGTGTCATTTTAAGGGGATCCAGTATCTGTTTGCTTGGGACGACATGATCGATGTACCTCGATGCTTTGCCAGAGACAGCCTGCATCTGTCACCCCTGGGATTCCAGGTACTGGCTAAGGCTCTTGCCACCCCTACAATGCCTTTTTTAGACAGTGTTCCAAAGACCAAAATTCCACCATAACAGCTACAAACAAGTGCAATCTGAGGGTCATCCTCTCAGTGCTAGAAGTCTAAATCTTAAGATGCACTTGCTCGAAGCTCTCCTCAAAATGGAGAATGTCGACATCTGTGCTGTACTGGAGACCAGATTTAAAGAGGCAGAAAGCACCCCTGCACTCCCAGGCTACAACACATTCTATACCTTTTGGCACCAGAATACGGCTGGAAACTCCAAAGGCAGTGGTGTCTCCATATTCATAATGAATACACACACCTCTAGACTGGTAGCCCAGCATAATGCAGTTGAGATACTTCACGTACAACTAACACTGGGTAAGACAGCGATACAAGTCATAGCCTGCTACAGAACCCCAACCATGTCCCTAGACTCTCACTCCAAGTTCCTAAGTACCCTGGAATCTGTCAAGGTCCAGCCCAATACTCTCATACTGGGTGACTTCAACTACACTTCCATCAACTTTGAAAACTATTCAAGTACCAATGTACAGGCCCAACGTTTCCTGGAATTTATCAATTCCAATGCCGTGGACCAGCTCATGCTGACCCCTACTAGAGGAAGCAACATCCTCTACCTGGTTATCACCAACATGGGAGACCATTGCTCCACACCTACAGTCAATTCCTCCCTGGTTAAATCTGACCACAAACTGATCACCATGGAAATCTCTATCTCACCTACACCCATCGTTAAGGTGACCACCCGAAAAATTTCTCCAAAGATGACTTTGGACTCCTAAAAACAGAGGTGGCTAACTTCTCAGCACCCATGCCAATGGAAAATAGCTGCATGACTGCCGAATCATACACCAATGCACTGTACAAGCATGTACACAAATGCATGGATCTTGCCATACCAAACAGAACCAAGAAACTTTCCTCCAAAAAAATGGAAGCCAATCTGGTGGTCCCCAGCCATTAATAAACTCTACAACAGAAGGAAGAAACTGTTGCAAAAACAAAAAATGAAGTCACAAGATTGGAAGAACTCCCATATCAGACTCAACATAAATTTGAGATCCCTTATCAAATCCTCTAAAGCCAGCTATGAAGGCAGAATTGCGGCTGACACCAAAAACAACCATAAAGCCTTCTATAGCTATATCAAGAACCTCCAAGGCAATACCCAGATTTGTTCTGAGTTATTGCAAAATGGTATCTCCTATACTGAGCCAAAAGATATAGCCAACATACTGGCTGACAGATTCAGTGGCAACTTTACCCCTCTCCCCCCCAAAGGCCCTACCACAATACCAGAAGAAAGCCTGGTACCCACCATTTCTGCAGCACAGGTAAAAGCTGCACTGTCCAAATCCAAGAATACAGCATCTATGGGACCTGATAATATCCCTGGCTGTGTCCTACATGAGCTACAAAATGAACTGGCACCACATCTGTGTATTCTGTTCAATCACAGCCTTACCTCAGGCTTTGTCCCTAATGAATGGTGCACTGCTACAAGCATCCCTCTCCATAAAGGAGGAGCAACTACAGACCCTGGGGACTCTTGCCCCATTAGCCTGATTAGTCTGGTATGCAGAGCTATGGAGCGCATTATCATGGACCTGCTTAACAACGATATAGGCAATCTCCAAACTCTTGACCCCACACAGTTTGGCTTTGTCAAGGGGAGATCCTGCCTGCTAAACCTGTTGACTGTGGATGAGGGTAAGGCAGTGCATACAGCCTACCTTGACCTGGCCAAGGCCTTTGATACCATTCCCCACTTGGGTATCATTGATAAACTCACCAAACTAGGCATCAATCCTTATCTCACTAGGTGAGTTGCAAATGGGCTCACAGACAGGACCCACAGAGTGAAAGCTGTGGATTCCAAGTCAGACTGTTGACCAGTCACAAGTGGAGTTGTACAGGGTTCGATCCTGGGCCCTCTCCTTCTTAGCATCTACTTCTAAGAAGTCCAGGCCAACACAGAGGGACTCTGTCTGACCAAGTTTGCTGATGACTGCAAGCTAGGAGTCATTATCAATTCCCCAAGTGATGCAGACATCCTACAAAAGGGCCTCTCTGAGACCAATGACTGGTTTTGGAACCATGGCCTTAATCTTAGCGCTAAAAAAATACGTTATCATTCCCTTTGGAAAAAATTCAGTTCCCATGAATTGCCACATCAGTGGTAGCCCACTAAACACCGAAGGGGCCATAAGAGACCTGGGCACCCAGGTTGACAGCCACCTCACCTTCGACCCCCGCATTGCCGCTGTGGTCAGAAAGTCCTTCTATGTGGCACATCTTTTAACCAAAGGTTTCACATCCAGGAAGAAAGAGGCCATCATCCCTCTCTACTCATACCTCATTAGACCAGTCATCGAATATAACACCCCATTTGACATGTACCTAACCAGACACCTACAACAGCTGGAGAGGCCACAAAAGTACCTCACAAAAAGGATCCTAGGCCTTAAACAGGTGTCCTAAATGGACAGACTCAAGAAACTTCAGCTGTTCTCAGTGTCTTATCTTTTACTTAAGAGGTGATCTCTGCTTGACTTACAAAGCCATGTCCGACCCAGCCCTACTTGAAATGCTACACCTAAAGAAATCCCAATCCCCCTGTACCACATGCTCCAGGGATCACAACCTCATTAACATAATCAACAGAACATGCTGGAGGGACAGGTTCCATCTCCCAAAGACTACCTATACTCTAGAATAAGCTTCCCATTAATGTTAAGCAGAGCACCTCGCTGGCCCTCTTCAAGATAAATCTCGACGAGTGGATGGGTAACAGAAAATTCACTCCAGGGATCACTCCAGTTGCCCTACTGGATAGAGGCACTGTGAACTAACATTGGGTGGCACAGTGCCAGGGCAGTTTTTTTGGGCTAGGCTTGTAAAGGCTCCAGGGCCATTAGCCTAGTACACACCTATGAAACTATGAACCAAACAATGTTGATTAAACAGATGTACACCAAAGCAGTGTTTGACAAAGGTAGCAGAACGCATACGTGTGTGTGTTTGTGTGTGGATATACTTGCATATATATGTTTTTTTAGCTCTGTCTGAGACCTCACCTGATTTTATTCAACTATTTATAGGCCTGACTGGATAACCGATTCATGGCAGAAGCATCAAACTAACTGGTATGTAGTTTTTTTTGTTCATATCCGTTGTTCCAGCTGTTGTGAAGCAGTATAATATTATGTCTTTTCTTCTAGTACTCGGTTAGTGCTGTTAGACTTCCAACTGTTTTCCAGTCAGAGTGGTCAGCTGGATCACTAGTTCATTACAGAGTTCTTATACAATTCCTGGCTGAAATCCATCGGTACCTATTCCTATAAAACTTCGTACAAAACCAAAGTTAACACCTGTGTTGTCTCCTCTTACACTCAGTCACTATCTTCTTTCATGGAGCAGAGCCTTCGATCACTACATCTGACCTCGATACTTCAGAAGTTCTGTCACAAGGCCCTACTCCTACAACTTTACTGAGAATTTTGTCATTGTCCTGATTTGGGTAGTTGTGACCTGCAAAAAAATGTGAAAAATTAAAATGTTTTCTAACACATTTTAAAATATTGCAAAAAAAAAAAACCTGATAGAATGTCTTAAGCATCTTAATATGACAAAAACAGACTAAAATGTCCACAAAGGGAAGAATCTGAAAGTATGAGAACCCTATTTAAAACCTAATTTAATTTAAGTGGGGCCCTGTGCAATAAGTGGAACACTGGAGCATATTCTTCTTGCACCCTAAGTTATGGCTGCTCCCTCATTCTCAAGGTCACACATTCAGGGGTACAGATGTACCTTGACCTATGCACAGATGAGTTGCTTCTAAACTGATGCTGAGTTGGCTGGGAAAAATGAGAACAGCAACCTTGCCTTCTATGCATCCCATCTCATGTGGTGCATCTTCTGCGTTGGATGCTACTTTACATTGTAATGTGCATCACACATCTAACAGGTCATCCAAAGGTGCACCATATGCGTACATAATGCAGTCTAGGAATATGTTCCGGATATCCTTCTAGTTCACTTTGGGAGTCATGAATTTGACACACCACATCTTTTGAGCACAAAAGTGCAGGTATGCATTAAAATATCAACCACCTTTATCACAAGCAAATGCTTAAAAACATTTAGATGTGATTAACTGTCAAAATGATGCTTCAGACAATCTTTTGATCCATTTTTAATGTGAGAGCCAAAAGTTGGCGCAACCTCCGTATACTGTCCTGTGCCCCCCCCCCCCCCCCCCCCGTACAGCCTATATTATTATATCTAATGTCAAGGCTTTCAAACCTCATAGAAAGATATAATAAGCAAAACTGTTTAAAGTTTTTGTGAAGCACACTTTGATCAGCTAAGTGGTCTTTGACTGTCTGACTGGCCGACATGGCCTATTCCTTATTAGTTTATCCCACTCATTTACAGTTAAGACGGAGAAGAAATGCAGTTTCTTATAAAAAGTTCTCTCAGATGTGAATATGCTTTTGAGTTATTTGTGCGCTCAATTATTTTTGAAACAGACTTTGCAGTTTTATCTATTGTTTGAGCTGTTATTTCCAGGGAACAGATAAGCTCTGTTGTCAGTTTGGTGTTTGGTTTGTAACTGCAGTAGATGTGGAAGAGCGACTTATGGTCAAATAAACAATTAGGAGTTACTTAACCTAATCTTTTCTAATCTGCACCTCAGCAGAATTTTGCAAACCTATCAAAGGTTTTAAGAAAGCATGACATGGAAGTAAGGGGTGTCTACAGGTCAGGATAAGAGCCGTCAGATTCCAGGAAAACAGAAAGCAATTATGAAGAGACAGGGTGGGCCACAGCCCTTGGTTTGCTGATAGCATTTGTGTCTCTAAAGCTGGGTGCAAAGTCTAAACCTGCTTTTTAGATAATGAAATATATAAATATTTCAATTTTTATTTCTTGCAGTAAGTAAAATATTTCAATCATTAAAACAATGCGTGCTTATAGGAAACAGAGTATTGTCTTTTTACTTCCAAAATGACACTGTGAGTGTGAAAATAATTAGAACAAAATGAGAGAGAAAATTACTTATGGGGTAGTTTATTTTGTGACAGTCTACATACATTTAATAATATCTTGTCCATTTTGCCTGCAGTAAATTACATCCCTGTTTACCTAATTAACTTAACAGTGATTCTGCCTTACCAGAAGACAGTTTCTGAACCACAGAAAATATTTACATGCCTCTGAAATAAATGTTATTATTTAATTCAGCACTGCAAACTGCATCTCAGTAATTTTTCCCCTCTAGCTACATCAGCTAAGCTCTTCCAGAACGTACATTGTGCGCCTTATCACTGCATATTTTGTTTCCCATGTTGCTCTTCAATCTGTATTACTCCCTCCTCACCCTTTGTCCTTCTCTCCTTTTTTGTGTTTATCTTGCTGTTTAACTGTCCAGAAGTGTAATCTATTGTTTGTTGTTTGAATTAGTAAAGTTTCCCCGTAAAATGTACACACATTGAATTATGCACAGTAAATATTGTATACAACATTTCTTAGTCACTACTATGATATTTTAATCAAAATGACACTGTTTCTTACATGTTGTTCATGTGTTCTCTGGGGCTTAGCCTAAAACCAATCCATTGTGATCAAGGAGCTCTTCTTCTGTAAAAAAAGTATAAATAAAATAAATTCTTTGTCTCTGCATTTAAAATCCTAGGCAACTAACTGAAAAGTATACATGTTAAATAGTTTTTATAACTAAGGGCTAACCACTATAAAGCAGCTTTTTTCAGAACATAAATTAGGAACAGAAACAAGTTATGTAAGATGTGTTTACTCCAAATATGTGTAAAAATGTTTGTATAAATAGTTGTATAGCCAAAGTTTGTGATAATATTATTCTAATTGTTGTATATATTTTGGTTTGTTTGCTACAGATGCCTTGCATATATTATAATGTGTGGTCAACCTGTTTCATGAAAGCACACACCTACATAATGAAATGAAGTAAGCTAAATTAACTAAATGCTTTGTTAGAATTTTAGAATATTATATACTATAAGACCACAGAATAGGGTGGGAAAAAAAACTGCAGCCTTCTTAGGAATCAAACTTGAGGCACTGTAAAAAAAAAATGCTTAGTTAAGTGCTTTAATGAAGCATGACTGGGAGCGGAATTGATTGAAGTAATGAACTGTGAAAGTGCATCTTGCAGAGCTGGGTATAGTGTTGGGCATGTGTGTACAAACCTTGCCTGCTATGAAATGCCTATATAAGCATCTGTGTCAATCTCCAAAACAAATGATTATGCCTTGTTTGTGATGGGAACTATCCAAACAATGTGGCAGCTAATAATTAGGAAGCCGCATGAACTTGTTAGACTAATCGTCCATTTCCGCGTGGCACTTTTATATATTCATAAAAATTGTAAACAGTAAAATAAATTATGTGCCTTAACAATGGGATTACAATTAACTTGGTGCATGTATGACATGCTTCTGTAAGCTCTAATTTCTGTGACATTCAGCTTTATTATAGGTTCATAGGTATGTACTAGGCTAACGACCACCAGGGCCTTTATAAGCCTAGCTGTGCAACCCAACCCACTTGTATCCCTACGTATCGTGGGCATTTATTAGGAGGGGGTATGGCAGGATGTTTCTAGAGGCTATGTAGGTGGGAAGTATATTAGTTTTGGCATTACTGTCTATTTCTGTCTATCAGCGACATGGGGGCCAAACCTGAGTTGAATTTCTGATTTTCCATCCATTGATCAAGGCCATACCCAAATAGGGTCAGGGATGGTCTCTGCCCTACATTGATATGGAGCCTGCTCCAGAGCATGGGGATCCCCGAGACACATATCAGTCTTGCCAACATGTCTTATTTATGTTACAAGCAAAATTTAAATATCTGGATCTTGTGGTTCTGATGCTGTTCAATTTGTAGATATGCAAAAGGTCCATCAGAGCTGGACCCAAGGATGCCCTACATGCAAGGCACAGACTGCCTCCCAGCAACCTGTAGGAGACTGAGTATAGATATGTTATACTAATGTTACATGTGATATTGTGGGGAGTAAAGCTCCAACAATGTGCCACTGTTAATACAAATTACAGAAATACTAATACACTAGCATGGTTAAATATATAAGCCAAACAGCGACTGATCAATAATACACACTGATAGGTTATTAACAGTGATTTTACTGGAGTGCTGACTTGTTCCACAGTGGTGCACTGTCATTTTTAACCACAGCAGCATCCAGAGCCATTGACCCACTAATATCAAAAATAGACATTTCCCTGCAAGAATAACCACTAGGAGAACTTCAAAACCAGGTCATGTTAAAAAGAATAAAAAAAATTCTGTTACATCCAAAAGGGTTATCAGACTATATTAAGTAAGGAAAAATGTCGGCATGTGGCCAGTGATTTTCTGTAGTCAGCTGGGAGCTGCAAACAGTAATAAGTTTTCTCCTTGGTTACTGGAAAATAACTGGAAAATGCATCACTCAGTTCTGTCATCCTTTTCTATCCTATCATAAAGCAGCGTTCAACATATGAACATGTAACAATCAAGACAGAAGACCCATGGTCTCCGGTATTATAGAAATGTTGTATCTGTCTCCTAAAAGACCCATGGTCTCCGGTATTATAGAAATGTCGTATCTGTTTCCTAGAAGACCCATGGTCTCCAGTATTATAGAGATGTCGTATCTGTCTCCTAGAAGACCCATGGTCTCCGGTATTATAGAAATGTTGTATCTGTCTCCTAGAAGACCCACGGTCTCCGGTATTATAGAAATGTTGTAAATGTCTCCTAGAAGACCCACAGTCTCCGGTATTATAGAAATGTTGTATCTGTCTCCTAGAAGACCCATGGTCTCCGGTATTACAGAAATGTCGTATCTGTCTCCTAGAAGACCAATGCTCTCCGTCCGGTATTATAGAAATGTCGTATCTGTCTCTTAGAAGACCCATGGTCTCCAGTATTATAGAAATGTCGTATCTGTCTCCTAGAAGACGCATGGTCCCTGGTATTACAGAAATGTCGTATCTGTCTCCTAGAAGACCCACGGTCTCCGGTATTATAGCAATGTCGTCTCTGCCTCCTTTGCCTTTTCTTGTTTGATTGCAGATGTCTGAACCCTTCTGTTAATTTATGCTTTACCATTCCCTCAGATAATGCATCTCAGGGTCCCACTGCCCTCTTTGTGACATAGCACTTCATATATCCATATTGTATTTTCCCTCTCCTTCCAACTTTGACAGACTCTTCCAATGTTTTCCACTTTTGATTCCGCTGACCTGCCTGTCATTAGACAGTGTACCAAATATATGTAATTTTCCCATTCTCAGGCACTCTTGTGGCATAGGGGAATAAAGCTCTGCATATGACCCAGATGACCCAGCCTGGGTGACTGTGGCCATCTCCTGGAATGATCCCTGGTGGACACCAAGGATATCATTAGGAAGAGGTGGGGTCCAAACAGTAGGTAGGAAGTAGATCTGACTGAGCTGCTACTCAAGTAGGGTGATACACTGCAACATCCCCATTGCATTCCCTCCCCTTGGACGTAACCACACTGCCACAGAGGTAGGGGGGAGTGGGTAGGTCGTATAAGAAGCTGGTGTTACAGCCGAAAGCGCTTACCTTGGATTTTACTTTAATTGTATTAAACTTGGATCGTGCATGGAGCTGTTGGCTTGGTTTTAATTAGTTGAATTTGTTTTGGTTATTGTATAAAAACCTCCCATTCCTGAATGGAAGTGGAGAAGGACAAGCCTCTAGGGCACCAGTAAGATCAACGACCAGCCACAGCCTACTAGAGTAAGCCCAGGGGGGTTAAGGAAATTGCTGGTAAATCCAGCATGGATATGGGGCACTGGGGTGGTGGGCCAGTAACATGACTGAAATGGGACAAAACAATTTCCATTCTCTTTTCTCATCCATCTTGTACATGGTAAGTAGCCTGAGACTTTCCTCTTATTAAAGCTCACTTACGGACTCTTTACTGCACTTCCTCTGACAGCATGAGCTCCCGGCTCTACTTCAAATGAGCGAACACTCATTTGAAAGAAACCCATATTACCGAGACCAAGTTACCGAAAGTCCATAATAACGAAATGTGAAAATAATGAAACTCAGAAACTCGACAACAACTTACCAGATAACCCTTCACCTTCCGGTAACAAACACAATAAAAAAAAAAAATCACAAAATACCACTACTAACCCTCCCCATAAGTCCACACTTACTTAAAGAAACATGACAAAAAAGTACACTTTAACTAAAACACCATAATTGATTATTTACATCGTTTTTGCCAGCCCTCCTGCCCCCCCCCCCCCGTTACTTAAATATACCAACTCAGAGATCGCATTACCTTGTGGTAAAGGGCATATTTACATCTAGTCACCTACTGCTGCAACTGATTGCAGGTCAGTAACTATTGTTAGATTTTTGTTATTTTCATGTTTCGTTATTATAGACTTTTGGCAAGTTGGTCTCGGTTCTCTCTATTGCTGTGAGAACAGGACACATTCCTACAGATACAACCTTACCAGACTTACCCATGTCCTCAGTAGTAAGTGTGACAGCTGCTTCTCTTGAATTTGCTATTTATTTATTTACACTTTGTTAAGTGAGTTAGTACCACTAATCAAATAACCTCTTTTCAAGGGAAGTCTGAGGTGGTATTCATACTGACTAGTGGACATTTGTCCAGGACACTGGGGAACGTTCCCCTACTCTTTTTGATAAGTGCTGTGGAATCTTTTATATCCACCTGAATTACCACCAATTCAGGCAGATGTTGCATCAGTTTAACGTCTCATTTGAAGAATGGCACATTCAAGAATGCAGCAACCTACCACCCCATGCTGCGCTGTAGTCTCAGTATTTGAAAATGAATTCAACTTTCTGCTGTCTGAATAGAACCCACAGCCTTCTGCACCAAAGGCAAGGGTGCTTCCTATTGAGCTACTTTAGTTATAAATCCCAGCATCCTGTTGGTCTTCAAAAAATGCACTTCACCTTAGCCCTAGTTATTGAACGTAAGGTTAACTTTAACCACTGGTTCTGTTTCATCCTTCTTTCTCATTAAGCCACTTTTCTAGGACACATTTTATACACAGAGCTCTTTAGCCGAAGTGCATCATGTCACCTAGCTTCTCACCCACTAAGCTATACCACACTTATTTTTGATAATAACAATAAACAGATTAATTCTGTTGACCAAGATCAAGCTAACATCTGACAGAAATTTTTTAAAAAAGATGGGATAGAATATTGAGCTTTGTGGCACACAACCATCTGCCGATCTCTCTGTTGATATTTTTCATCATAATTGTCACAATCTGCTTCAAGCTAATACGTTAATATTTTTGTTCACTTCTTCTTAGACTCTACTCCTGTGGTCTTTGATTTTTCCACTAGAGGTATGTTGTTAAGTTGGTACTGGTTTTAAAGTTCTGACATAAGAAAGATACACAGAATTTATGCTCTTCAGATCAGAAGTAACACAGAGAGAGACATGGAGCAAATCTAAGATTACTGTTGCACAAAACCATAGTATTATTCATCACCAGCAAAACAGTCAGCATTAAGATACCTTGTCCATCTACCCCACTATTTATCTATAACATTAATGGCTAAAAGTTAAGCTAAGCAGTCATTACCTAGCCCTTCCTAGACTCACCCTCTTTTATGGGAATTGTTCTTCATTCCTAGGGTACAATCCTTATTTCAAAAGAAAGAATATGCCGTTTGGTCAGTGATACAGTAAACTCAGATAGATCTTAGCTGCACTATACTGAGACTATATGCTACTTATATATAAGCTATGTATACGAGTCCTGGCTTATGTAGCAGTCGTCATAAACTCATGTGCTGAAGTGTAGGCATAAACTGTGTTATGCTTTGCTTATGTCTAAAAGCTATATTATTGCTTTTACTATATCTCTGTTATTTTCTTTCTGTATAAATGTGAATGATCACATTATTTTGCATTTTTGACTCCAAGTAATGACTGTAATAGGGTTCAGTTAGGATTCCAGTTAACAAATAGAGCTTTGCATAAAGCTGCATATACATACCTACATGAGTTTCAGTTTACACTTCAGCTTCGTGAAAACAATAAACCAAAGACAAGTTGATACAAACAAAAATAAATAAATATTATTTATTCACTGAAACTCTACTGCCTCAGCACAATGCATTCACTCTCATATTTAATCACTGATGCAAAGACAGAATAAATACCAGTTATGTGATTTTCATATGCAACTGATTGGGCTCTGTTAACTGCATGGAGTGTTGATTTTATTTTGTATTCTTTTGTATCCCCGTGAATATATTGTGCTGAAGTGTCAGGAACTTGCTTGCTTTGAGCTTCTTTTCATTTTATTACAGTTTTGATAGTATATAAAAACATTTTGACGTCTTTCCTGGTGATTTGTTATTTGTCTCCATTCATACCCGTCTTACTTTCTAAGCTGTTTTCCTACCACTTTTGTATTTCTTCTGATGACATCATATCTCATTCTTTTACTTAACATACAAGGAATGATAGTGGTAACCAATAGGCTGTATATTTCCTTCTGGTTCCCTCCCTTAATATTCTGTCTTCATTTTCTCTGTTTCTTTGTAGTGGGGCTTTACTTATTTTTTCCCACTTTCTTAGTTATTTTTTTTTGCGAGCAGCAATATTACTGACACTCACACTAGTTCACCTATATTTATTTGTTCTGTTACTCCTAGAAAGTAATAACCCTGTGATAATAAGTCTGTAGCTATTCCTGCTATCAGGTTCTCCCCATCTGCCTTCTTTAATTCTTCACATCTGTAGAATATGTCTTTCTAGCATCTCTCATGGCCTGCATTATATCTGCAACAACTTGACCTATCAAGAAACATCTTATTCAACTTCTTTGGAGTGTAACATACACAAGCACTTCCAGGCTTGTGTAGCACAGTGGTTAAGGTATTTGCCTCCCATGCACAAGGTACAAGGTTCGGGCCTCACCTCTGGCCAATGCCTGTTTGGCATTTGCATGTTCTCTATGTGTTTCTATGGGGGTCTCCCCCAAAATACACAGTGTGTTTCCATCTCAGTCTCCCCTCACTAATTCCTCTGCTAGGGATACTACAAGTTTTCTTCCCATCCTACCACAGTTTGTAGGCTGCTCCCAACCTTCCTTTTGCAATATTCTGTACAGTTTATAGAATATCTAGCCAGCCTTTCTTCTACCCTCATTTCCAGAATCCAAATCAGCATGCCTGACCACTTCCTCCTTTTTCTTCGCTATTTGTCCACTGCAAACGTCTTTCCTAATCACCTGAATGAATGTGCAGCAATACGTGAGAGAGAGAGACAGTAAAAAATACAATGATATTGCTGGTAAATCCCAATAATATAGAGCTGGGGAAGATTTTCTGTGATTTGGAAGATTTGCAATTAAAATGTGATGCAGAGAATCTGTCCTGCAAGAAACTACATGAGTTGTATGAGTGTGTAGCCAATAAGGAAAAGACTTTCTAGCAAAGAAAGATTAAAAAATCAACAGAGAAAATAAAAGTAAAAAAGCAATTTGTCTGCATACTAAAATGGTAAAAAGTGGGGGAAACAGTAAACAGAGAAAGATTTTTCCCATTAAAGTAAACGTTTTAGTCACCAGCAGACATTTAATCAAAGACGAAGTGAAGTAACAAATTCTAATGTTTTTTTTTTTTTTTTAGCTTCAGAGAAGAGACAATCAGTGCAGCCTGTACAAAAAACATATCAGCATAATTGGGTGAAATGTTGCAATTCCAGTCCATACAGAGGACGTGACCACAATCAGCAGTGAACCAATCAAGATCTGTGTATGCAGTACCCACTGGGGAATCAGCTGAAAATGAAATTTCAGTATTATTAATTGAACGGGATGGTTATGTGTCCAGTGAGGGAGAAATAGGATCACTGTGGTGCTATGAAAGATAAACTGAATTTCTTCAACTATGTCTGATTCAACAAGTATTCCATCTTGACTGAGGATTCCATTGGCAGAATCAGTGAGGAAGTTCATAGGCGGTGTAAATTCAACCTTCTGGCAATGCCAATAAGAATTCAAACAATGGTCTTAAATGCTTTAGTGTACAAAAAGCTTTGAGACATCAAGGTAGTTTCAGTATAATTAACTTAAGTTCCTATCAATTGATTGCCAATGAGTTTAAAGATTTATCTAAAGGTTTGTCATTTGTACCAGGCCTCAGATACAGAAGTGTTGCTGTTATACTGCCTTTTAAGTTTTTGATTCAACATTAGAATTTAAATGTTTTTCAGGAAAAAACATTTACCGAGTATGAAGGTAAGGGGCCGAGAAAACCTAATCTCACCCCCATTGTGACTTCAAAGTAGCAATGTTTCAAGAACTATTTGAGTCTGATTTTGAGTTGTTTTTTTAAGAATGAAGCTAACACTAAAACTGGTAATAGAATGAAGCATTTTTAAAAGCAGTTTAACAAAAGTGAAAAGAAATGCATTAGAAATGTAATCTCATAACTCTGATATATGTATTATGATAGCAGATAAAGGGGGAGACATGGTTTTGATGAACAAAGATCATATAGTAAGAGCATGAATTAAATGCTAAATAACAGTGAAGAATGTAAGGATGTCATCAAACTGACAATCTTTAAGCATTGTAAGAAGAAAGGCTGTTTTAAAGGAGGTTTAAGGTTTCTTACCAAGTTTATCAGTTTTTAACTATTCATCATCTAAAGCTATTATTACCTGGGTTAGCAAAGATACATAAACATTTAGACCCCCCTTTTAGCCCTATTGTATCAGCTAAGGAATCAAAGACAGAGCTCTTGGCAACTGCCACTTAGCATTATTTGAAACACATTTGGAGTGAGAGAAAACATTTAGTGAAGGAAGCCTTTGATTTCTTTATAGAAAATTAGAAATGTAAGTATTATTTTTGATACTTTGTTAGTAATGATGGATGTGGCTTCCCTTTATACAGTTATACCTACTTTGGAATACTTTGATAAATAATTTCTTAAAAGACCTAGGTATGCAAAATAAAGAAGAAATTCATTTTAGCTGTCTATTAGATTTAGTGTTGAACAGCAATTTATTGTGAACAGAGATCAGCGTTATCAGCAGCTCACAGGGGTTGTTATGGCACTTATATGCACTAACATTTTTATGGTCACAGGGGTATCTATGGGTGGGGTTATGGCACTCATTTACACCAACATTTTTATGGTCACAGGGGTATCTATGGGTGGGGTTATGGCACTTATATACACCAACATTTTTATGGTCACAGGGGTATCTGTGGGTGGGGTTATGGCACTTATATACACCAACATTTTTATGGTCACAGGGGTATCTGTGGGGTGGGTTATGGCACTCATTTACACTGACATGTTTATGGTCACAGGAGTATCTATGGGTGTGGTTATGGCACCCATATACACCAACATTTTTATGGTCATAGGGGTATCTATGGGTGAGGTTATGGCAATTATATACCCTACATTTCTATGGTCACAGGGGTATCTATGGGTGGGGTTATGGCACTTATATACACCAACATTTTTATGATCAATTTTTATGGTCACAGGAGTATCTATGGGTGGGGTTATGGCACTTATATACACCAACATTTTTATGGTCACAGGGGTATCTGTGGGTGGGGTTATGGCACTTATATCCACCGACATTTTTATGGTCACAGGGGTATCTATGGGTGGGGTTATGGCACTTATATACACCGACATTTTTATGGTCACAGGGGTATCTATGGGTAGGGTTATGGCACTTATATACACCAACATTTTTATGGTCACAGGAGCATCTATGGGTGGGGTTATGGCACTCCTATACACTGACATTTTTATGGTCATAGGGGTATCTATGAGTGGGGTTATGGCACTTATATACACCGACATTGTTATGATCACAGGGGTATCTATGGGTAGGGTTATGGCACCCATATACACCAAAATTTTTAAGGTCACAGGGGTATCTATTGGTGGGGTTATGGCACTTTTATACACCAACATTTTTGTGGTCACAGGGGTATCTGTGGGTGGGGTTATGGCACTTATATACACCAACATTTTTATGGTCACAGGGGTATCTGTGGGTGGGGTTATGGCACTCATTTACACTGACATGTTTATGGTCACAGGGGTATCTATGGGTGTGGTTATGGCACCCATATACACCAACATTTTTATGGTCACAGGGGTATCTATGGGTGAGGTTATGGCATTTATATACCCTACATTTCTATGGTCACAGGGGTATCTATGGGTGGGGTTATGGCACTTATATACACCAACATTTTTATGGTCACAGGGGTATCTGTGGGTGGGATTATGGCACTTATATCCACCAACATTTTTATGGTCACAGGGGTATCTATGGGTGGGGTTATGGCACTTATATACACCGACATTTTTATGGTCACAGGGGTATCTATGGGTAGGGTTATGGCACTTATATACACTGACATTTTTATGGTCACAGGAGCATCTATGGGTGGGGTTATGGCACTCCTATACACCGACATTTTTATGGTCATAGGGGTATCTATGAGTGGGGTTATGGCACTTATATATACCGACATTTTTATGGTCACAGGGGTATCTATGGGTGGGGTTATGGCACCCATATACACCAACATTTTTAAGGTCACAGGGGTATCTATTGGTGGGGTTATGGCACTTTTATACATCGACATTTTTGTGGTCACAGGGGTATCTATGAGTGGGGTTATGTCAACCATATACATCGACATTTTTATGGTTACAGGGGTACCAATGGGTGGGGTTATGGCATTTATATACATCGAAATTTGTATGGTCACAGGGGTATCTATGGGTGGGGTTATGGCACTTGTATACACCGACATTTTTATGGTCACAGGGGTATCTATGGGTGGGGTTATGGCACTTATATACACCGACATTTTTGTGGTGACAGGGGTGTCTATGGGTGGGGTTATGGCACCCATATATACCAACATTTTTATGGTCACAGGAGTATCTATGGGTGGGGTTATGGCACCCAGATATGCCAATATTTTTATGGCTGCATTGAAACGAGCAAATGTATTCAATAAAAACAAAAACATTCCTTGTTTCCCACCCTTCTAAGCTAGTATAGTCCAGTTTTCAGGCTAGTGCTGAATTTTATTTTTTATTTTATTTTACATTTGTTGACCGGGCTAGGCTAGCTGGAGAAATTTCCATTTTCAGTAGCGGCCCGGGGAGAAAAGCTCCACAGAGTGAGATACATACAGAAAATGTAACAAACCAAAAAATAATGATAACAATAATATTCATAATAATGGAGTTAGTATTAGGGTTTGCAATAACAAAAATAAAGACTAGTAAACCCTTCAATGTTAAGTAGTACTAAAGGGTTAATTCCTATGACACACAATACTATCTACATGACATGATAAAAATTGAGAAAGAGAAGGAAGAAAAAGAGAACTTAATAGATATAGTCAAAAGGAAAGTATGTAAGGAAAGTAGAGTGTAAGAAAGTAAGGGAAAAGATAGAGATTAACTGTGGAGAAAAAGCTAACAGTGGGGGAAGAAGAGTAAGACAAAGAGGGAGTAGTGAGTGAAGGAGGAAGGGAGAAAAGTTATATTTTGTTAGTAGTAGTGAATTAGCTAGTCAGGTTTATTACATGAACAAAGCCAGTGATTTTGGAAATGCAGTTTAATATTTTGTTTGAAAAGAGGCAATGATGTAATCTTTGTTATGTTAGTAGGTAACAAATTCCATTTAGCCCCAACAGCATTGGTAAAAAGAGAGTCACCAGCATTATTATTTGATTTTATAGAACTTGTCAGAATTTTACTGGAGGAGCGGAGAGAGTTAAGATTTTTATATGGGGTAATGAGTTGTGAGAGTATTGGGGTATTATTAGGTTGGTATAAGATTTTGTGGGCAATGCAGAGTTGGTGGATTATCAGATAGTTCTGAAACTCAGGCCAGCCTAAAAGTTTTAAGTTTATACAATGATGTGTTTTATAGGGGTTGCCGGTAGCAAAGCGGGCAATGTTATTATAGCAGGTTGCCAGTTTGTTAAGACTTGTTTTTTTGAGATTGGTGAAGATAGGTGAAGCATACAGAAGAGTAGAGATAAGGTGGGAGTGAGCGATCCTTGTTCTAGTTGAAGGTGTGAGAAAAGGTCTAATTCGATATAGGGATCCTATCTTTCTATTAACTTGTTTTATGGAGTTGTTAATGTGTAGGTCAAATGAGAGATTATTGTCTATTGTAATGCCTAACAATTTAGTTGATGTGTCAGGTGAGATGACAGTGTGGCAGTTGGAGGAGATAGAGAAGTGTAATGGAGAGGTCCTGGATGTGGGGTAAAAGAAGAAGTTTGGTTTTCTTTGCATTTAGTAAGAGCAAGCGACTAGAGAACCATGTTTCTACGGTATTGAACACAGTTTGGGTGAGAGAGATAAGTTCAGTGGTAGAAGATGCTGAGCAGATGAGTGTAGAGTCATCAGCGTATTGAATGCAGGTTGCTTGAGGGATTATAGTTTGAAGATCATTGATGAAGAGGGAGAAGAGAAGTGGTCCAAGGATGGAGCCTTGTGGAACACCAATGGAAACAGGCAAGAGTGAAGAGGTGTGGTTATCCCAGAGGACAGCTTGTTTTCTATCTGTGAGGTAAGATTTAAACCATGTAATGGTTGGGATGTCAAATGAGAGGGATTCAAGAGTATTAAGTAACAAAGGGTGGTTAACCATATCGAATGCTTTGGACAGGTCAATGAAGAGGGCAGATGAGAGTAAGTTGTTGTTGCGGTTCTGATTAATGGTATCTACAAAAGAAAGCAGGGCAGTGGTGGTACTGTGGTGTGGTCTAAAGCCATGTTGACAGTTTGCTATTATGTTGTGATGAGAGAGATGTTGCACGAGTTGAAGGTGGATACATTTTTCCATGATCTTAGCCAAAGGTGAGAGGAGAGCAATGGGCCTATAGTTAGCGTAGTCAGTTGAGTGTCCACCTTTGTGTAGTGGGATAACATGAGAGACCTTCCAAATTTCGGGGATGATTCCTTCTTTGATTGTCCTATTTATGAGAATAGATATAGGATATGCAATAACCTTGGCAGCTTTTGAAGAAAAAGAGATGGGAGCTTATCAGCCGAGGGGGTACATGGTTTTAGTTTTAGAAGAAGTTTGTGTATGTATGATGTAGAGATAGGTTGTAGTGAAAATTTAAAGGAGGAGTTAGTTTGGTTACGAGATGGGCAGAAATTGTTGGCATTAAGTTGTTTAGCTAGAGTTTGGATAGTTTCTGTGAAGAAAGAGTTAAAGGCATCTGCAGTCTGCTGTGGGGTGTCAGGATCTGCATTTAGTGGGGAAGGTGTTTTGGAAGTTCCTGGGGAGAGGAGTTTATTAATTGAGGACCAGAATTGTTTTGAATTATTAAGATGAGTTTGTTGTAGTTCGATATAGAATTTCTTTTTGTCAGTTATTACTGCCTTTTTAGTTAGGTTTCTAAGCTGTCGGAAGTTTAGAAGATCAGTATTATTTCTGTGGGTTCTCCATCTAGCCCAGACTTTATTTCTAGTGAGAATGAGCTTTTTGGTTTCATTGGATAGCCAAGGGGCTATGTTAGATTTCATTCTGATAATACGTTCAGGAGCATGGTTGTCAAGAATGGATAAAAACATTTTGTTAAAAAGTAATACTGCATCTTCGAGAGGAAGTGTTTTTAAGGGGTTCCAGTTACATGCCCTGAGTTCAGTTTGAAAGAGGTCCAGATTAAAATGTTTGGAGGTGCGTATTTTTCTAGTAACGTGGGGGTTTAGCAAATCATCTTTATCTCTTGTTATAAAAGTTAGAGAGTGGTCACTGATATCATCTGGCAAGGATCCTAGTTTGTAATTTGAATTCAGGGCTGTTACAAGTTTCTGCCCATACCTTACTTGGATAGAGGGAAGTTTCTCTGTTCACCTGTGAGAGAGGGGAACTTTGAGCAGCCATCTGTCCTTGGAGGAGTGGTTCCAGCCCAGAAGTTAGTAGTTTAAAAACCGTGTTTGCACGGTTTTGCACGCCGGACAGCACCGGTTAGCTATGGTTAAATTATTCTCGGCTCCACTAAGTCTCCTCTTCAGTTTTTCCCTTGAAACTAGTCTCTCAACAAGCACTCAAAAAGCATCCTACAGCCCAGCACTTGCTCAGACCTAATAGCAAGCACTAATATACCCTGACACTTGATTGCCCAGCAGGGCAAGGCTCTTCATCCACCCCTCACCAACCAAGTGGCTAAGCAGCTCACCCTACTATTCAGACATGACCAAAGGGCAACTTCAGGTGTACTCTGCAGTCCAGCTGGTGAACCTGGGTATCCTGAGGCAATGTTACAACTGCCTCATGTACACAGATAACCCTCTGCTCCTACCACAAAACACTAACATATGCGAGAGATGCAATTATACAGCCAAACTGGAAGCTAAGGGCTCTCCACCCAAGACTGGATCAGACAGTCATGAGGAGAAGGTTAACACTTGCACCACACCTCCAGCCTCACATAGACCTACTAAACCAGCACTTGCAAAAAAATAGATATAAATACACTAAATCATACTCGGAAGCTCTAAATAAAAACCTGCAAAAGCATCCGAGAGCTCCAAAGGAGACACCCAAAAAACCTGCACCTCCCGTCACAAACCAGACATCACATAAAACACAAAATCAATGTGCCGCACAATCACAGCCCTTAAGGCGAAATAACATACCTAACACACTAGTAATAAGTGACTCTATAGTCAGGCACACTGACGTCCCACTCACTAGGCTGGACAAGGAGAAGGTTACTGTTAGCTGCCTGTCGGGAGCCAGAATCCACCACATAACACAAGCACTCAGGTCACTAGAGAACAAGTACAAATATGACTCTGTCATTGTTCATGTTGGTGTGAATGACCTGAGACGTACCTCCCTGGACCACATGAAAAGAGACATGGAAGAGCTCTCTGATCATGTAGCCCAGGCGGGTATCACCCTGACCCTGAGTAGCATCCTGCCCTCACCAAGAATGATACCTCAGTATAAAGAAAAAAATTATCAATTTCAACAATTGGCTAAGCTTCTGGTGTCATTCAAAGGGGATCCAGTGTCTGCCAGCCTGGGACAACATGCTTGACAAGCCGAGTTGCTTCGCAAGAGATGGCTAGCACCTGTCACCCCTAGGCTTTCAAATACTGGCCAAGGCTCTTGCTGCCCCCATAGTGCCTTTTTTAAGCAAGGCTCAAAAGTCAAACCCACCTCCATAAACAGCACAAATAAAAAAATGAAGGTTATGCTACTCACCGCCAGGAGTTGAAATCTCAAAATGCATTCACTCGAAGCACTCCTCAGTATGGAGAACATCAACATATGTGCAGTAACTGAAACCTGGTTCAAGGCACCAGAGAGCACTACAGCATTACTGGGCTACAACTCATACCACACATTTCGGCCAAAGAACACGGACCGAAACACAAAAGGAGGGGGTGTATCCATATTCATCAAGGATACCTACACCTCAAGGTTAGTGGTGCAGCATGATACCTCTGAGATCATCCATGTGCAACTAACATTGGGCAAATCTGCAATGCAAATTGTGACCTGCTACAGATCACCCTCCATGACCCAGGACCACCACTCTGCCTTTCTGGAGACACTGGAAAATATGAAGGTTCTACCGAACACCCTGATATTGGGCGATTTCAATTACCCTACCATTAACTGGGAAAACTACTTGAGTACAAACTCCCAGGCTCAGAGCTTCCTGGAATTTATCAACTCAAATGCCCCGGATCAGCTGGTAAACTCCCCTACCGGAGGTGAATTCATATTGCACCTGGTCATCAACAACATGGGCGACAGGTGTTCCGCACCGGAGGACAACCTGTCACTGGTTAGATCAGACCATAAAGTAATCACTCTGGATGTCCACATCCCACCACCACCCCCAACCAAAGAAACCACAGTGAAAAACTTTTCTAAAGCAAACTTCACCTTACTTAAGACAGAGGTGGTAAGTTTCACAGCCCCCACGCTAAAGGATAATGCTGCCCAAGATGCAGAATCCTTTACAAATGCACTCTGAGCACCTACAAGGATGCATGGATCGTGCCATCCCTGGCAAAACCAAGACTCACTCCCCTAAGAGAAGGAAACCAGTCTGGTGGACCCCTGCCATAAACAGGTTATATAATAAAAGGAGGAAACTAGTTCAGAAAAAAAGCAAATCCCAAGAAGGAAAGACATCCCTGATCAGTATCAGTAAGAAACTAAGGTCCCTCATAAAATCATCCAAAGCTAACTTCGAAAGAAAAATAGCCAAGGATTCAAAAGATAACCACAAAGCCTTCTTTAGCTATATCAAGAATCTAAGTGGCAACTCACAGATATGCTCTGAGCTAGTGAAAAATAGCACAAAATATACTGAACCTGCTGATATTGCCAACATCCTGGCAGATAGATTCAGTGCAAACTTCACCCCCTCTCACCTCCAAAAGGGCCCACAATACCGGAAAAGGTTAGGTCCCGGAAATCATAAATGGACAGTTGAAAACAACCCTTTCAAAAGCCAAAAACACAGTGTCAATGGGGCCAGATGGTGTCTGTCATTGTTCATGTTTGTGTGAATGACCTGAGACATACCTCCCTGGACCACATGAAAAGAGACATGGAAGAGCTCTCTGATCATGTAGCCCAGGTGGGTATCACCCTGACCCTGAGTAGCATCCTGCCCTCACCAAGAATGATACCTCAGTATAAAGAAAAAATTTATCAATTTCAACAATTGGCTAAGCTTCTGGTGTCATTCAAATGGGATCCAGTGTCTGTCAGCCTGGGATGACATGCCTGACAAGCCGAGTTGCTTCGCAAGAGACGGCTTGCACCTGTCACCCTTAGGCTTTTGAATACTGGCCAAGGCTCTTGCTGCCCCCATAGTGCCTTTTTTAAGCATGGCTCAAAAGTCAAACCCACCTCCATAAACAGCACAAATAAAAAAATGTGGGTTATGCTACTCAATGCCAGGAGTTTAAATCTCAAAATGCATGCGCTTGAAGCACTCCTCAGTATGGAGAACGTCGACATCTGTGCAGTAACTGAAACCTGGTTCAAGGCTCCAGAGAGCACTCCAGCACTACTGGGCTACAACTCAAACCACACATTTCGGCCACAGAACATGGACCGAAACACAAAAGGAGGTGCTGTATCCATATTCATCAAGGATACCTGCACCTCCATGTTAGTGGCGCAGCATGATACCTCTGAGATCATCCATGTGCAACTAACATCGGGCAAATTTGCAATGCAAATTGTGACCTGCTACAGATCACCCTCCATGACCCAGGACCACCACTCTGCCTTTCTGGAGACACTGGAAAATATGAAGGTCCTACCGAACACCCTGATATTGGGCGATTTCAATTACCCTACCATTAACTGGGAAAACTACTTGAGTACAAACTCCCAGGCTCAGCGCTTCCTGGAATTTATCAACTCAAATGCCCTGGATCAGCTGGTAAACTCCCCTACCAGAGGTGAATTCATATTGGACCTGGTCATCACCAACATGGGCGACAGGTGTTCTGCACCAGAAGACAACCTGTCACTGGTTAGATCAAACCATAAACTAATCACTCTGGATGTCCACATCTCACCACCACCCCCAGCCAAGGAAACTACAGTGAAAAACATTTCTAAAGAAAACTTCACCTTACTTAAGACAGAGGTGGTACGTTTCACAGCCCCCATGCTAAAGGATAACGCTGCCCAAGATGCAGAATCCTTTACAAATACACTCTATGAGCTCCTACAAGGATGCATGGATCGTGCCATCCCTAGCAAAACAAAGACTCACTCCCCTAAGAGAAGGAAACCAGTCTGGTGGACCCCTGCCATAAACAGGTTATACAATAAAAGGAGGAAACTATTTCAGAAAAAAAGCAAATCCCAAGAAGGAAAGACATCCCTGATCAGTATCAGTAAGAAACTAAGGTCCCTCATAAAATCATCCAAGGCTAACTTCGAAAGAAAAATAGCCAAGGTTTCGAAAGATAACCACAAAGCCTTCTTTAGCTATATCAAGAAACAAAGTGGCAACTCACAGATATGCTATGAGCTAGTGCAAAATAGCACACAATATACTGAACCTACTGATATTGCCAACATCCTGGCAGATAGATTCAGTGCAAACTTCACCCCCTCTTACCTCCAAAAGGGCCCACAACAATACCGGAAAAGTGTAGTGTCCTGGAAATCATAAACGCACAGGTGAAAACAGCCCTTTCAAAAGCCAAAAACACAGCGTCAATGGGGCCAGATAGTGTCCCAGGATGCATCTTGCACGAACTACAGAGCGAACTAACCCCCCCCCCCCCCACCTAAACACACTGTTCAACCTCAGCCTCTCCACTGACTACATGCCCATAAAATGGTGCACAGCAATGGTTTTTCCACTCTACAAAGGAGAGGCCACAACTGACCCTGGTAACTATCACCCCAAAAGCCTGACTAGCCAGGTCTGCAAGGCTATGGAGCCCATCATCATGGAACTCATTAACAAAGACATTGGGAACCACCATACACTTGACCCGACCCAGTTCGGCTTTGTTAAGGGCAGATCATGCCTACTAAACCTGGTTGACTTCTTTGAGACAGTCACCAAGGCCATAGACGAGGGAAAGGTATTTCACACAGCTTACCTTGACCTCGCCAAGGCGTTCAACACCATTCCTCACTCAGGTATTATAGAAAAACTCAGTCACAAAATTGGTTATACTGCACAAAAGCTATAGATCAAACCAACACTATGCACGCCAAATCCTTTTTTGCAAAGCTTTCGGGTCCACACCCTTCATCAGTACTGATGAAGGGTGTGGACCATAAAGCTTTGCAATAAAGGATTTGGCGTGCATAGTGTTGGTTTTAATTATAGAAAAACTCACCAGCCTGAATATAAACCCCTATGTCACAAGATGGGTTGCCAACTAGCTTACGGACAGAACTCACGCAGTAAGAATAGCAGGCTCCAGGTCTAACTCTAAACCAGCCACAAGTGGTGTCTGGCAAGGCTCGGTCCTGGGACCCCTACTGTTCGGCATATACTTCTCAGAAGTACAGGCAAACACAGGAGGACTATGGCTAACCAAGTTCGCCGATGACTGCAAACAGAGCCATAATTGACTCTCCGGCTGACACAGACATCCTCCAAAAAGACCTTACTGAGATGGACACCTGGTGTCAAATACATGGCCTCAAGCTAAATGCCAAAAAAGGCAGAGTCATCCCATTTGGGAAAAACAAAACACCCACGAATTACCACATAGTTGGCAGCCCCCTTAATACAGAAGAGGTAATAAGAGATCTGGGGACCCAGGTAAATAGTAATCTCTCCTTTGACAATCATATTGCCAAAGTAGTTAGGAAATCCTTCTATGTGGCCCATCTAATTACTAAAGGGTTCACATCTAGAAATAAAGAGGTTATAGTGCCCCTCTACTCGTCACTCATCAGACCCATCATAGAGTACAATGCCCCATTTGGGATGTACCTCACAAGACACTTCCAAAAGCTGGAAAGACCACAAAAGTACCTCACCAAGGGGATTACTGGCCTCAAACATATGTCCTATGCAGCCCGACTGAAAAAACTCTGCCTGTACTCAGTGGCATATCGCTTACTCAGAGGTGATCTCTGCCTGGCTTACAAAGCCATGTCCAACTCAGAATTGATGGACATGCTCCACCTAAAGAAATCCAAGACACTGCGAGCAACTCGCTCTAGTGAGCTAAACCTCGCCACAACAATAAACAGAACATGTTGGAGGGATAGAGTCCTGTCACAGAGACTCCCCATGCTTTGGAACAAAATTCCTATCTACATTAGGCAGAGCCCCTCACTAACACTCTTCAAGAGAAACCTTGACAAGTGGATAGGTAACAGAAAATACACCTCTGGGATCACTTCATTGGCTCTGCTTAACAGAGGCTCAGTTAATTAATCAATGGGGCGGCGAAAGCCGACACACTCTGGCTAGGCTTATAAATGCCCTCGGGCAGATAGCCTAGTACCTACCTATGAACCTATAATATACTCTTTAAATATTGTGAGATTTTTATTGGATTTTGTGATGATGCTTTCCTTGTGTGCATTGGAAGTGAGAAGTTGATGGATTTTATTGGAGATAGCATCAGGGTATTTGAAGTCTGAGTCTAAACATTATAAAAAGAGCATTGATTATTTAGATGTTACTATCTACAATAGAGCTGGTAAAATGAATTCCAAGATATGCAGGAAACTTATTGGTGGTAATAAATATTTAGACTTTTTTAGTATGCATCCTGTGCACACTAAATGGGAAATTGTAAAACGTCAGTTTATTAGGGGGGGTCAAGATTAAAGCTGGAAGATGATATTTTATTGAGAAATATAGAGGGAGAAATTATTTTGTAGTGATAGGAGTTATCCAGATGATTTAGTTAATAAAGCATTATATGATTGATGCAGGCAATGTAGACTGACGGCCAGGAGTCCTAAAGTAAAGACACCACTGTTGGGGACAGAGGCAGACACTCTTGTGAGACTAGTCAAATTGTATATCATGCCCAGTGTACAACCTGAATTGTTTTCATACTGGCAAAACAGGTGGAAGCTTTAACAAAGCATCAAAAATAAAGGTGAAAAAATGTGATGTCCTTCAAGGATGCATCTGCATTCATAACATATGGGTTGTCCTGGCAGCCCTTCGGTCGGCCGGATTCCAAAGTCTGGGTCTGGCCTCGGCTGATGTCGCACTTCACCCGACATCATAGCTCCTGGGGTATAAAGGCATCAGCCGACACCATTTTCCTCAGTCTTTCTTGCCGCGCGGTGCCCGAAGCAGAAGCTGTTCGCAAGTGCCGGTCGGTCAGATCCAGAGATTTCAGCTACCGAAGACTTCTAAAAAAGCTAAGTACCCCGTTGGGGACTCTTTCTTGCCTCAGCCGATGTCAGACAAAGTAAATAATTGTTTAACTTGTGGGAAACAAATACCTCATAAGGATTTCCACTCTTACTGCCTTCCTTGCTTAGGCCCAGACCACGACGTATCAGCTTGTTTAGCCTGTGCTTCCTTCAACCGACAGACACTTAGACGTCGGTCGGAGTTTGCTGAAGAGTTTTTTGGCTCCGCTTTTGCATATAAAATTCCGTCGGAGACTCCGACTACACATTTAGCTAAAAAACGCAAGGAAAAGGACCGACACTCGCGGCCCGCGGTTTTAGCTGAAACCACGGTTAGGCCTACCGCGAGTGTCTCGGTTTCGGCTGAAACCGAGACCTCGGTTCTCCCTTCGGCCGAAAGCATGCCTCCGACAACCGAGGCCACACAGGCCCCGGCTGAGTCGGCTACAGAAATTCCTACTGAAGAAGCAGGCACACAAGATTTGTCCGACACCATTCCGTTGGACATCTCTACCCCTGCACGTGGGGCAGCTAGACCCCCTGCTTCTATGTCTATCAAGGCCTTCTCCAGGGCTAAAGCAGCTAAACTTTCCAAGGCCTCACCTACAAAAGCTCCCTCTCACAGACCTACCTCAAGTTCTCAGATTCTCAGCCTTGCTGAGGACCTTATTTCTCTGATCAGGGGATCCCAACCTCACCCAGACAGGGCCTCACAACCCCCTCCTGAAAAGAGGCCTAGGACTGAACCCCCTGAACCTCTCTCCTCTGACTATTCCTCGGATGGTTCAGATTTATCTGACCATCAGGAAGGACCATACTCACCTTATGAGGATTCTGATGCAGAAGACTCCCTTCCTTCTGCCTCCCCTCCAGAAGAATTTTCATTTGGGGAAGCTCTACACTCAATGAGGGAACACTTCCAATGGCAGGGTCAGGATTTTTCTGATTCTAGGAAAAGGCTAAGGACTTTTTTACACTTACCAAGAAGCCATACCACCTGTACTATCAGTTGTTGATGATGCATACAATGATGCCAGTTCTGCCCCTGATTCTCTTCCCCCGGCCCCTGCCAAACCTGACAGATATTACAGGGTCCCGGATTCTCACTTCCACTTGTATAAGGCCCATGCTGCAGACCCAGAAACCATTTCTCAGGGCCCTAAGGGTGTTGCAGCTGCCTCTGCCAAAAAACCCCTACCCTCTGAAAGAGAATCAAGAGCATTAGAGAGATGGGGTAAAAAGGTTTATACATCTGCTACTCTTTCTGCCAGGGCTTTAAACTGTCAATTTCACATGATACAGTACCAGGAATTTTTGTTAGATCAGCTGAATAAAAAGCTGTCCTCTCCTGAACCTTTAGACCGTAAGTCCCTTCAGGATTTGGTACACAACTCTCAGCAGGTCAGTAATCATTTCTTAAAATGTGGCTATGATGCACTGGAGGCTTCAGTTAGATCAGCTATGACTGGAGCAGTGATTCGAAGGCATGCCTGGCTAAAAGAACAATCCTTGCCAGACCATGTTAAGTCTAAACTCCTAGATGCCCTATGGAGAAACAAAGTTTATTTGGCTCCCCTGCACAGGAGGTTCTAAAGAAAGTGGAAGAAAAAGCAAAATCTGTCCAAACAGTCAAGGATTTTCTGCAGGTCCAACCTCCGAGGTTCAGCAGAAATTGGCCTTCAAAGAATTGGTCCTTTCCAGACACCTCCAGAGCACAGAGAGGCAGAAATAGACGCCCAAGAGGCAGAGGTCAATCAAGGGGTGCCTACAGGGGGTGTCAGTGGCAACCTGCCAACCAGAGAAGTGCCGCCACAGCTGCGACTGCAACCACTTCCACAGGACAGACACAATGACTTGGCTCTGATTCCACTTACCAGGGAACAACTGGAAGCACCCTTGGGCGGAAAGCTAGCTTTATTTTCAAAAAACTGGCATTGCATTACAGGAGACAAATGGACTTTGCAAACAATAGACAAAGGCTACAGGTTTCACTTCCACACTCTACCAAAAAAGAGAGGAATGCCAAACCTTCCACCAAGCCAGAAATCAGAGGCTCTAAAACAAATCATCAGCTTACTAAGGATGAGAGCAATAGAAAAGGTACCATCTATGGAACAAGGCCAAGGATTTTACTCCAGACTATTCCTTGTACCAAGAAAAGAAAATCAATGGAGGCCTATTCTCGACTTGTCCGCACTGAACACATATCTCATTGTTCCAAAATTCAAGATGCTGACCCTACAGCAACTTCTTCCCATGTTGGGCAAGGAGTCTTGGCTGGTGACTCTAGATCTCAAGGAGGCATACCTGCACGTCCCTATACGACCAGATTGCAGAAGACACCTCAGATTTCTTGCAGGATCAGAGCATTATCAATTCTCAGCATTGCCCTTTGGCTTATCTACTGCGCCCAGAGTATTCACGAAATGCCTGGCATCAGTAATTGCACATTGCAGGCTTCAGGGAATTCAAATCTACCCATACCTGGACGACTGCCTAATACAAGCGGACAACAAGACAAAAATAATAAAGGATTTGGCCTATGTCATACAACTGCTGCAAGCCTTGGGATACACAGTCAACATACAAAAGTCAAGACTAGTGCCATCCCAAAGGATAACATTTTGGGTGCAGAACTGGACACAATAACTCAGATGGCTTTTCTCACAGAAGAAAAACAAAAGCAACTACCAGTCTACTTCATGGCATTAACAAGACAAACTCAGCTTACTGCAAGGAAAGTCCTGCAGGCCCTGGGTTACATGGCATCCTGCATAATCTTGATCCCACATGCCAGGCTGCATATGAGAAAATTACAATGGTACCTAAGGAATGTATGGTCTCAACACAGACACAGTCTAGAAGCCCTGATACCAATCATTCCATGCCTGAAAAAAGAATTCCTGTGGTGGGCTCAGGCCTGCCAGATTAACAGAGGATTGCCTTTTCACAAACCACATCCAAGGCAGACCATCACCACGGACGCCTCAGACCTAGGCTGGGGGGCACACATGGAAGACAAGTGTATCCAAGGCCTATGGTCCCAAGACCAGCTGAATCTACACATAAATCTAAAGGAGATGCTGGCAGTGAAGCATGCAATCGAGGCATTCAAATCATTCCTCCAGCAAGGACACCTGCTGATAAGGACGGACAATACCACAGTCATATGGTACATCAACAAACAGGGAGGCACACATTCATACCCTCTATGCCGGATGGCAATGGACCTGTGGAACTTAGGCCTGAATCTCAACATCCAACTGCAGGCCAGATTCGTACCAGGAAAAGAGAATTCACTAGCAGACAGCTTAAGCAGAACTACCACGGATGCTCACGAATGGATGCTGCATCCAGACATCTTCAAAACCATAACAAAGAAATGGGGAATGCCAGAGATAGACCTGTTCGCCTCCCCACTCAACCACCAACTGAAGAAATTCTGCTCAAGAGTATACCACCCACAAGCCTGGAGGGTGGACTCCCTTTCTTTCAGCTGGAAGGCCCTGACAGTATATGCCTTTCCACC
The DNA here is from genome assembly GCF_019279795.1 of Protopterus annectens. Lineage (NCBI taxonomy): Eukaryota > Metazoa > Chordata > Ceratodontiformes > Protopteridae > Protopterus > Protopterus annectens. Next base: position 801,739,519 of record NC_056750.1, on the reverse strand, counting down.
TCTCCCATTGATGTACAAAGTTCTACTGAAGATCAGAGAGGAACAGCCAAAGGTAATTCTGATAGCTCCAGACTGGCCAAGGCAGCATTGGTACCCGCTACTGAGAAGCATGTCTTGGACAAACTCATGGCCTCTACCTCTATGTCCTTTACTTCTAACGCAGAACAACTACAAGACCCTGCATCCAAACTTAAAAACGCTGCAGCTAACTGCTTGGAAAATTGCATAAAACAAAACCAACCTGTTTTATCTCAGAGGGTTAAGGACATTATCCTGGAGGCTCGCAGACCCTCCACAAGGAAAACATATTCAGCCAAATGGAAGAGATTCCTCATTTGGAGTGCAGCAAAGGGAACAAATGTCACACTGGCAAACCTAGCACACATCCTAGAATACTTAGCAGAACTGTTCCACAATGGCTTGTCCTATTCTTCCATTAAGATTCATGCATCAGCAATTTCAGCAGAGTACAACATGGATCCTCCTGTCTTCTCTCATCCTCTCCTCAGACAATTTTTGAGAGGGATCAAAAATGTAAAACCTCCAAGGAAACCACCTCTGCCTGCATGGGATCTCAATTTTGTGCTAGAAAAATGAACACTTCCCCCTTTTGAACCAGCAGCAACAGCAGACTTACAGTTCTTATCTTGGAAAACTGCCTTCCTGCTAGCAATCACTTCAGCATGAAGGGTATCCGAGTTACAGGCATTAATGGCAGTGTAGCCTTTCCTTATCTTTCACCAGGATAGAGTGTCTCTGAGAACCAATCCTACTTTTATGCCAAAGGTGGTATCCAGGGTATCCTTGAACCAAGCTATTCATTTACCTACATTCTTCCCTAACCCACAGAACAGGGGGGAAAAACTACTACACACCTTTCACAAACCACATCCAAGGCAGACCATCACCATGGACGCCTCAGACCTAGGCTGGGGGGCACACATGGAGGACAAGTGTATCCAAGGCCTATGGTCCCAAGACCAGCTGGACAGAACTAAGGCCAGCAGAAAAACTGACCAGCTTCTGGTAGCATATGCAACAGGAGTGCAAGGAAAAGCAATTTCAAAACAGACAATCTCAAAATGGATAGGAAATTGCATTCGATTCTGCTACTCATTTCATGGAAAGACAACTCCTGAACATATCAGGCCTCACTCCACAAGAGCTACAGCCACCACTACAGCTTTCCTACGAGGAGTGGCTACCAAAGACATTTTAGAAGCTGCTACTTGGAGCTCCGTGCATACATTTGCCAAGCATTACAATCTTCCTTTATACTCCAGATCCCGAGCAGGTTTTGCAACTGCAGTTTTACAAGGGATCTTAACTACACCATCATTATCTTAGTGCCTCCTCCCCCAGTTTGGCTATGGTATTCTACCCATATGTTATGACTGCAGATGCATCCTTGAAGGACATAGTACAGTTTTGTACCTACCATAAATGTAGATGTCCGATAGGTATGCATCTGCAGTCAGGATTACCCACCCTCCTTCCCCTCTGTGGTATTCCTAGGGTACTTACCCCTCTCTAAGCTAGCTGGGGGAATCTATTATGGTGTATTTGTTTGTATGTATATATGTATATATACTTCTACTGTTTGGAATTTTCTACTTTTATACAAATTTAGCCTTCCTAGAGGGCACCTGGCATCTGGGGCAAGAAACACTGAGGAAAATGGCGTTGGCTGATGCCTTTATACCCCAGGAGCTATGACGTCGGGTGAAGTGCGACATCAGCCGAGGCCAGACCCAGACTTTGGAATCCAGCCGACCGAAGGGCTGCCTGAGGCAGGACAACCCATATGTTATGACTGCAGATGCATACCTATCGGACATCTACATTTATGGTAGGTACAAAACTGTACTTTATCAAAGCATAGTATGCAATGTAATGGGTTCAAAAAGTTTATATTTTTTGGATTAGAACATATAAAAGTGATTTTAGGGTGGGGATTTAGAAGCATATGTATTGAGAAGACCTGATTTGACAATTTGAATGTAATGCTTTAGACCTCTAGGCATTAATCATTCTGTTAAACTGACTTGTTTAAAAAAATGGTAAATTGCACCATTAGGTAAAAGTTAAGTTGTTAAACAAGTCATTTGACAAATGATGAAGCATATTTAAATGACTATGCTGTTCATTTTTATACCTAATGAAGTTCCCTGTACATTCTTTCATAATGAAAGTATTCTAGATTTTAGTAAAGACGTGTGAATGAGGAGTGGCCTGTAGCTTGGCATGAGCATCTCTTTCCATCTTGCCTGATAACGTGATCAACTGTCACACTTCCAAGAATTCAAGGGGTGCTTTTCAGGCTGGTACCCTGCCTATCAGGCCCTGGTTCCCTTGTATTATGTTTTGTACCATATCAGAGTGTTCACTAACTACCACAGTTACTCCATTTATAATATCCCTTATTGTTATCTCACACACTGATGGTTTTCCACTGTACTTGTTACTCTTGTCTGTGTCATTTTTGGGCCTTCAGCCTGTATAATTTTGACTTAACTTCTGTTCCTATTTTTTTCATTGTTTTTTTTATTTTTGACATTTACTTTGTCCTCAACTTTATTTCATTTTTTTGTTTGTATTTGTTTTCCATTTTGCCATACAAGAAGATCTCCCGTGTGCATTTTGAATCTTGCCTTTTTTCCCTGCTTGATTTTTATAACCGGCCATACCAAATCTGTGCGGTATAAATGTATGACACTGGCTGAAAGAGTACTGTATATACTTAAATGAGAAAAATACACATAAGTTAACACAAGAACTCTACTACTACTTCAGATTCTCATCAGACAACTGTCACATAGACCAGCTTACATGTGATTAACCCAGTATATGTGCCTCTTATAGGTTCATAGGTTCATACTAGGCTATCAGCCCTAGCGCCTATACAAGCCTAGCCATAACAATTCCCTGGCTATTTCTTCCCACACTATTTACTTCCTGGACCCCTGTCTAGCAGGGCGACTGACGTGATCCACGAGGTGAATTTCCTTTCTCCCATCCAATCGTCAAAGTTCCTTTTGAAGCGGGCCAAAGAGGCGCTCTGCTTGACATGTATGGGCAGTCAATTCCAGAGTATGGGGAGTCTCTTGGTCAGGAACCTATCCCTCCAGCATGTTTTGTTCATTGTGATGACAAGGTTTAGATCCGTGGAGCGTGTGGCTCTGGGGGATTGGGATTTCTTCAAGTGCAGCATGTCCAACAGCTCTGGGTTTGACATGGCCTTGTATGTTAAGCAGAGATCGCCTCTGAGTAGACGATATTGCGACACAGTATAGCTGGAGTTTTTTAAGGTGGTCAGCACAGGGCATCTGCTTTAGGCCTGTGATTCTTTTAGTGAGGTATTTCTGCAGCCTTTCCAGTTGTTGCAGGTGTCTTGAGAGGTACATACCAAATGGGGCGTTGTATTCTATAATGGGTCTAATGAGGGATGAGTACAGTGGGACAATGACCTCCTTTTTTCTGGATGAAAAGCCCTTGGTGATGAGGTGTAACACATAGAAGGATTTTCTGACTGTTGTGGCGATGTGATTATCGAAGGTGAGACCACTGTCCACCTGTGTCCCTAAGTCTCTTAACACACTTTCTGTGTTTAGTGTACTGCCACATATGTGGTAATTCATGGGTATATGTTTTTTCCCAAAGGGGATAACTATACATTTCTTAGCATTGAGCTTGAGCCTGTGGCTCTGGCACCAAGCATCTGTTTCTGTAAGGCCCTTTTGTAGATTATCCACATCATTTGGAGATTCAATAATGGTTTCCAGTTTGCAGTCATCTGCGAACTTTGTTAGCCAGAATCCTTTAGTATATCCTGTACTTCAGAGACGTAGATGCTAAACAAGAGTGGTCCCAGGACTGAACCCTGAGGTACTCCACTTGTCAGGACCTGGATTTGGAGTCAGTAACCAAAACCCTAAAGGATCCTTGCCTCATCTGTGTGTATCATATATATATATATATATATATATATATATATATATATATATATATATATATATACATACATACATACATATATATATATATATATATATATATATATATATATATATATATATATATATATATATATATGTGTGTGTGTGTGCGCGTGTGTCTACTTCAGTAAACTAACATTTCACTTACCCGACTCCCACTTGGCCAAGGCGAAACCGCCGACAACTTCAGAAGACCGACACCCGGAACACCGACTTTTCATGCGAGGTAAGTAACCACTTGGCCATCCTGAAAAAAAAAATAAACAAAATTAAACCCACTGATGTGGGGGGCTTTGCCTCCCCCTCCCACACCCCCCTAACTAAATATACCAACTCCTAGATTGCAGTACTGCAGGAGGGGGGGGTAAGTGCCAAAGTGAAACAGGATGGCCAAATGATTACTTACCTTGCATGAAAAATCAGTGTTCTGGGTGTTGGTCTTCTGAAGTTGACGGTGGTTTCGTCTCAGCCAAACGGGTGTTGGGTAAGTAAGAGTTTGGTCTACTGACGTAGACCCGTATAATACATATATATGTGCACATGTAAATATATACACACATATATGTACATGTACAAATATACACATATATATGTACACGTATATATGCATATATATATATATATATATATATATATATATGTGCACACACACACACACACACACACACACACACACACACACACACACACACACACACACACACACACACACACACACAAGGAAGCCATACCTTCTATATGGTCATTTTTTTGAATTGTGGAAAGCCAGCATGTTTGATCAAAAATCAGCTGATCATACATTCCAACTTCTGCTTTGCACACGATTGCAATACAGTGGGATTGGGAACATTTCCCTTTTTTCGTTGTAGTGCAATCTTGGAGTTGGTATACATATAGGATCTGTGTTAAATGAACGAATGGTCAAAATGTCGACATACTCAACAACGTTTGATCGATTGTTCATTTAATCGGACACTCCAAATGCCGAAATTTGGAGTTCCGAAATGTTTTGTTCGACTATCCTAGTCATTGTAGTGTGTGATGTGGACACGCTACACTGTTCGGAATGGCGAAGTCACAGGCTTCTTTGTATAATATACAAACTCTGAGATCGCTGTACATTGGGGAAAGGGCAATTTCCTTGTAATCGCTTGTTGCCCTTTCCCCAATGTACAGCGATCTCAGAGTTGGTATATTTAGTTAGGGGGGTGTGGGGCGCAGCCCCCCACTTTATTTTAAAAGTAGGTGTGTTTGTGTAGGTGTGTTAGTGTTTGAATGATGTGAGTGCGTAGGGGTTTGTATGCATTGGTTTTAGGAGTGTGTTTTGTATGTTAGTGTAGGGGAGGTGTGGGACAAACAAAATCTTTCGATTTTGTTTGTTTCGGACTTTTAAGGGTTCGAGGTTTTGAACTTACGATCATAGTGTGTCGAGTATGTTGTACTCAACATTATGATCGTTCATTTAACATAGACCCTATATATATATATATATATATATATATATATATATATATATATATATATATATATATATATATATATAGTCTGAAGAAGCGATTTTATTGCGGAAGTGCTCACCTGTGTTCGAATAAAAGTCTGTTTGGATTGTATACTGCTCTTTGTCATTTGCTTTTTATTGGTTTGCTGCGGTGCTGTGTTCTACATTTTTGTTTATATATATATATTGGTAAGTGTGCAGGAGGGTTTGTCCCAGTGCAAAAAAAACCCCCCATGTTTTTCTAATTTTTTTTGTTTCTCTGACAAATGCTTTGTTTGGGCATTTGTGCTCAGTCATTTATGTTTGAACAATTGGTCTGTCAGATGAAATGTTATATGTCCCTATCTACATACATACATACATAAATACATATACATATCAAATCCCTCCACTTAAGCTGTATTTTAAAAAATGATGGCAGAAGAGAGTCTATACCCTCGAATAAGGCACACCCTTATTTGTATAAAAATCACCAAAGTAGAAAAGAAAAACTTTAATTTTAAAATAAACAAATAAATTAGTATACTAATAATGATCCTCTAAAGAGACTGTTTCACGCCTTTCACATCTGGACCTCTGCTCCAGTATTGAGGAGGATTTATTTTGGAGCTTGGAGTCTGTGCTGGTAACCTCACAGTACACCATGGCCAACTCTCAGTGCAAGACACCTTCTGATCCTGTATCCACCAAGTTCATAGATGATTACTAGACTAATGGCACAAGAGTCTTTACAAGCCTATCCAGTAATACCCAGGATAAGACAATGTTATATCTTACTACCCTGGCTAATGGCACAAGAGCCTTTACAAGCCTATCCAGTAATACCCAGGATAAGACAATGTTATATCTTACTACCCCGGCTGATGGCACAAGAGCCTTTGCAAGCCTATCCAATAATACCCATGATAAGACAATGTTATATCTTACTACCCCGGCTAATGGCACAAGAGCCTTTACAAGCCTATCCAGTAATATCCAGGATAAGACAATGTTATATCTTACTACCCCTGCTAATGGCACAAGAGCCTTTACAAGCCTATCCAGTAATACCCAGGATAAGACAATGTTATATCTTACTACCCCGGCTAATGGCACAAGAGCCTTTACAAGACTATCCTGTAATACCCAAGATAAGACAATGTTATATCTTACTACCCCAGCTAATGGCACAAGAGCTTTTACAAGCCTATCCAATAATACCCATGATAAGATAATGTTATATCTTACTGCCCCATCCCATATCTGGGGAATTATCAGGGTAGTGGGTCTTTGGGTATTGGAGTCCTGAGTCATTTTACAGACTAACTCCATCCGTAATTGACATGGCCAGTACCCTGGGAGTGAATTTACAGTTTCTCATCCACTTATCCAAATTCTTTTGAAGAGAGAGTGAGGATGGTCTTTGTTTTACGAAGATGGGAAGTTTATTCCATAGAGAAGGTATCCTTTGGGATACAACTCCATCTCTACAGCAAGTTCTGTTAGAGTCATAAATAAGGTTCAGGTCCATGAAATGCGTATCCCTTGTATAATTTTTCTTGCAAATGTGTAACATTTTCATCAGGGCTGTATCAGTGAATGCTTTGTGGGTCAGGCATAAGTAACCTCTTGATAAACTATATAAGATAGGGTAAAAGGATAAGGCCTTTAGTTGGTGTGCATAAGACATGCGTCTTATGCTTTGTATTTTTTTAGTGAGAAACCTCTGGGGCCACTCCACTTGGTGTAATGTGCCTGGTTTGGTACATGCAGAAGGGAGTATTGTCCTAATTATGAGCCTTATGAGGGTTGGGTACAATGGCAGTATGACTTCCTTTGATCTTGAACTTTACTTATAAGTTGAGCCACACAGAAGGATTTCTTCTTTACCATAGCTACCTGGTGGTCAAAGTTTAGGTTACTACCTATCTTTGTTCTTAGGTTCATCACCACTGGGTCTACTTTTATGGGTGTTCTATCAGTATTATAATTTGCAGAGATATCTGATTTACTGAAGGGTATGATTATGCATTTTTTAGCATTTAGTCTCAGAAAAATGGTTTTGGCACCAGTCATTTGTCATTTTTAGGCCTGTATTTAACATGTCAACGTCATATGGAGATTCAATGATTGCTCCCAGCTTACAGTTGTTGGCGAACTTGCTGAACCATAGGCCCCCAACATTGACCTTCACTTCAGAGAAGTATATGCCGAACAGAAGGAGTCCCAACAGTGACCCCTGTGGGATACCGCTAGTAACAGGTTTCTTATCAGAAGTGGAGTCACCTATCTGGAAAGCATATGTCCTCTCAGTGAGCCAGTTTGCTATCCATCTTATGATGTAGGGGTTTATGCCTAACTCAGTAAGTTTATCTATGATTCCCGTGTGGGGGATTGTGTCAAAAGCTTTGGCCAGGTCTAGATAAGTGGTGTGTACCACTTTACCCTCATCCATGGCCCTAATCACTTTCTCAAAGAAGTCCACCAGATTGAGCAGGCAGTGGTCCAGTGGAGACTTCCTACATTGTTATTGATCAGGTCCATGGTAATTCTCTCCTTGCCCTTACAGATAAAACTGGTGAAGCTTATAGGTCTGTAGTTCCCTGTGTTAGTTGATGGCCTCCCCTTGTGCAGATTATTGCAGTCCTCCATTTCTCTGGGATAAAGCCTGTCCAGAGGCTGTGGTTAAAGAGAGTGTCTATTGACGCTGCTAGATTCTGTTTAAAGCTATGTAAGAAGCATCTTGGAATGTTGTCAGGACCCATGGAGGTTGTGTTTTTGGTTTTAGCAAGCACAGTAAGGACGTGTTCCCTCGTACTGACCAGAAGGGGGATGGTTGCGGGTATTTCTTTGGGTGTGGTAGGAGGTGATGGGGGGGGGTTGAACTGAACTTTTTGGCCAGCAAGTTTGTTATAGTTTCAGGCTGGGTGTAACTGTTGCCGTTCATTAATAAGTCGGTACATTGCTGAGCATTTCCCCTGAGGTTACAAACAATTATTAAAAGCCTTATGGCTATCTTTTACCTGGGAAGCTATTTTTGACCAGCTCTATAATTTCTTTGTTTAGACTGGTGAGTGTCTTTTTGCCCTGTTTTGTCTGTTCCTTCTTGGTTTTGGAGAGGAATTTTTTTTCCTTTTGTTGAATAGCCTATTTTTGTTAGGGGTGCACCAGGGTGATTTTTTTTTTTGCCAGTAATCATAAGTTTGACTCAGACAGGTCCTCCTTTATGCAGGTATGAATGTGGTTGTACAGTGCTTGTGTGTACAGCTCAGAGTAGGCCTCCGTGCCATCTGGGTTCGGAAGGGCTTGGAAGTTTAATAAGCTGTCACTTAGGTTGAGGTAATTGACCTTAGCAAAGTTCTTAACAGGTTTGGAGTTTGATGGGTGTTCTAGGTTAGTTTTAATACTAAAGGAGATCTTTTTTGTGGTCAGACCTTACCAGGGAGGCGTTAATGTATGGAAGGGAGCAGCATCCCTCTTGTTTGTGAGTATCAGGTCTAGGATATTTGTACCTCTAGTTTGGGAGCTAATTAGTTGTTCCAGGGTGTTTTCATTGACGAAGTCCAAAAACTTCTGAGCAAGTGAAGGGTCGTATACCTCTCCCAGTTTATGGGGAGGGTAGCTGAAGTCTCCCAGAAAAATGGTGTTAGGCTGAATGTTAAGACATTCCAGTAGGTTTAGATTGGTGGTATGGTTTTCCAGACTCATGTTAGGGGATCTGTAGCTAGCAAGGATATGATATGGTGTTATACCAATGGTTAGCTGGTCATGGAGCAGCACAATTGAGTCATGTTGCTGGACCAGTCTAGCAGTGTACTTGTCCTTTACGAACACTGAGACACCTCCTCCCTTTGTTTTATCCTGAGCTGAGGGGGATCGAAATGCATGAAAAGCACTGTAGCCTTTGCTAGCCGGGGTGCTCTCCATGGTTCCGAACCATGTTTCCATAATTGCACATTTCTGTAGTCTCCTGAGTGAGGAGTGTTTCCAGAGTGTGCAGTGTTTTAGTTAAACTCCTATTGCTGAGCAATAGTGCCTTTAGGTAGTCATGAGTGATTTTTGTTATGTTGGAGGGTTTAACAACTTGACATGGCCTAAAAAAGGCCCTATGGAGATAACGTTTTTGCTAGTGTCCAGAAACCAAGTGGTGACAAGTACAAACCATCTCTGGTAAAGCATTGTTGTGACACCAGAAACTAAGCCAATTGTTGAAGGCAATAATTTTTTGCTGGTACTGTGGCATCATCGTTGCTGAAGGTAGGATGCTACTCAACGCTATTATTTATTATTTTATTTGTTTATTTACATTTGTTGACTGGGAAAATCTGACTGCACACAGGTCCTTTTTCAGCAGAGGCCTGGGGAGAAAAGCTCCACAATAAAGAACATTTAATTACAAGATAACAAGAAGTATAGGTAGGCTTTTTGTTTAACAATAGCAGTAAAACAAACCTAGTTCAAAATGAATAATATATTTAGGTGAAGGACAATTGAGTATGTACTACACACTTATAGCATCGGTGTCATAAGTATCCTAATAACTGAGCTAGCAGATATTACTCATGAATAACAGTAGCTAAGATTACAGCTGAGATATAGGTTTACAAGCAATGTAGTTGGCTGTAACCACTGATAGTAGGGTGAAAGATAGGTTTAGAGTGGTTGGAGTAGAGATATTAGTGAGGGTTGTTACAGGGGCATACCCAGTACTCTTTTAGATGATATTTTAGAACAGCCTTGAAGTTAGTACAGGTTATAGTGTGAGGAAGGGTATTCCATAATTTTGCTATGGAGTAGGAGAGCAGAGCAGAGTTCTTGGTTCTAGTTACCTGTAATTGATTTTTGTTACTTGAGCGTAGTAGTCTGGTGGTATGATAGGGCTGGAGTAGATTTTGGAGGGATGGGACTTTTAGAGGATGATTTACTTGTGGGCAAGTGAGAGTTGGTACTATTGAAGGAGGTGAGGGAGTTCTAGCCAGCCAAGTTCAGTAAGTGAGGTGCAGTGGTGGCTACAGTAGGCTGCACCAGTGGCAAACCTTGCTATTTTGTTTTAGCAAGTCTCGAGTTTATTTAATTCGGTTTGCCTTAGGTTAGTAAATATTGGAGAGGCGTAGAGTAGGGTGGAGATTAGGTGGTTATTTGCAACTGAAATTCTGGCTGTTTTGGTGAGGAATTGCTTATTTCTGTATAAAGCTCCTAGTTTAGCTAGATTGATACCTGCCTGGGACACCTATTCAGAGAGCTCCATCAAGTCTTTCTTCGTATAGTCCAGTAAGGTAAGTCTTAGGTCATTTATGCCCACATGAACTATGACAGTGTCATACCTGTACTTGTGGTTTAAAGAGCTAAGTGCATGTGTGATCTGGTGGATCCTGGCTCCTGACAGACAGCTGACTGTGATCTTCTCTTTGTTTAGCCTAGTAAGGGGGGCATCAGTATATCTTACAATGGAATCCCCAATAACTAGAATGTTTGGCTGTCTGGTGAGTTGCCTTATGGGCTTGGAAGCAGGGCTACTATGATTTTCAGAGTTATGTGTTGTGTGAGGTGCTTTCTTTTTTGAGTGTACACAGGGCCACTGAGAGATGCTTTTAGGAGGTCCTGGAGGTTTGGGTAAATTACAAGTGAGTGCCTCTGCATATGTGGATCTATGTGTTTGTTCCTTAGTGCTGGTAGTGAGTGTTTTGGATGTAAAGCTGACAACTTTGTTTGCATTTTTCTTATGTGTAATTGACAACTTTGCCTCCAATGACATTGTGTATCTATATCTCTCACACACTGTGTTTGTCTGTTCTAAAATTAAATGTTTGTCAGTGAACATGAGGCAGCTACTACACAGCCTCAGAATGCCCATATCCACCAGGCCATAAACAGAGATGCATTCCAAGGTATTGCAGTCAAAGTTGTCCAAGCCAGGTACAGGAAAACTCTAAATAAATGAGCTGGGAGCTTCCTTTGATATCTTCTCTCTCTCTCTACCCTTTTTCCAAGCCAGGATGCAAGGAATCTTGGAAGTTCATGTTAAGTGTCTCATATAAGTGCCTTCTGCTGCATCTCAATAGCTTTTCTTGCTAGGTCTATACAGCGAAGGGCTTCAGCATCTCAACAGTTTTGATTACAATACCCTCAGTCTGCCTTTGCATATGACTTAGGATGTTTCGCACTTGTACTATATCACCTGGAGCTCTTCTGTCATAATAGGCTATTTTAGTTTGCCATATTTTTTTTTTCATTACTAGCTTGAGACATGGTACCAGGACTAATAAGGCAGGTAATCTCATGTACATACTTTGTAGCTCTAAGATAGCAGAGTCTCAACAGAGTTTCCAACCCAAGAACAATCATATTAGCCATCTGGTTGTGTACTGCTCCAGTTATTCTGTCAGAAGATAAGAACAGGCTTATTTTGAAAACCAATAGAGAGGCACTGTGTTTATTTTTGATCTTTTGCTGTCATGGGGTTTATCATTAGTTGCTAATGAATACAAATACAATAAATAACTGTGGAATAGTCTGTTTTTATACTATGAAAACAGATACTAGCAAACATAAAAAAGAAAAATTACTATGAAGATGAGGCAACATTTGATCACTAACACTTGGGATAGAATGCTAATAGTATGGCAGAGAAATGCTTGCAGAAGTCACAAAAGTAAAATAATCCCAGAGAAGTAAAACATTAGTGGTGGGAGGCAGAAGTGAATAGAGAATAATTTGCTTGGCAAAAACTAGAAAAACAGTAACAAAACCATCTGATTCAAATGTATTGCAGGGGTATCACCGAAGTGTAGTGTGTTACTGCAGAGTCATCCCCCGGTATGGTGCCCCCTCAACTTAAAGTTCAGGGGTAAAAAAAAAAAATAAAAAAAAGGAGCAACACAGTGCATTATTCCCTATCTACACTCCTCAACCCAGAGTTGAGGAGCAAAAAAAAATCTCCTCTGTACTTTTAAACTATAGCAAATTACTTGCTGTGTTAGTAACAAGCAGCTGCCATAGTTTACGCCACAGATGGATGACTAAAGCACTTCATTTCTGAATGCTAATATTGCACATAAGACCAATTCAGATATGCCAATTACACCTCCTAACACTTTTTGCCTGTGGTGGCTGCCCTCTTTGCTCAACCATAGCTATGCCACTGAGGATCACAGTTTTAGAATCATATTTAAAATATGGGAAAAACAGAAATGCAAAGCTAGAAAATGATTGGATTGTACTGGAGAAAGTGTATCACAGAAATCTGAATAAACTCTGGGTTTTGTATGCTCTCCCTACATTCATGTGCATTTCTTTAAGGGATTCTGATTTCCTCTCACCTGCCCAAACATAATGGTTAGTGACTAGTCAAAGTTATTTCTGCATGTAATCCTTATGGTTGCCTTTGCTTCCTGGTATATGGTCAGAAAAGACTGGCATGTATTAGTCCACTTACATAGCGTGGACTAACACATAATTAAATACATAAAAATAAACTTTCAGAAATACTTATAAGTGGGGTGGCATAAGCAATGCCATTTCTAAAGAGGCATGAGTTTATCACTAGGATAATCACTATTATTATTGTTGTTGTTGAGCATTCTGAGAAAGTTCACCATTTTTATATAGTTTTTTTTGATAAACACTGATTGTAGCAAGGAATGGGTTGCAGGGAGTGACTGAAAGCCCACGAAGAAAGAAGAAAGGGGTGATGAGATGAAAATGTATATCAATGGTAAGAACTTTTCATGCATTTTCTGTTTCCCCTTCCCATTTTCCAATGATGCTCCCCTACTCATTCTCAAGCATAATCAGGAAGCAGAAAAAAGACACACTGAATAATGCCTAATGCTGCTTCCCATAGGAATTCATTGCCAGTATGATCTCTAAGTGTGCACCAGCAACTCTTCATTTATTTAGGGAGATTCCTCCTTTTCAAATCTGGGCATTTTTTGTCCTTTCAGCACATTGACATTCAAGAAGATAACATTTCATATTAGAACCCTTCTCACAACCATTAAGCAGAGCCTACTGATTCAATTGTTCAATATTTGTAAGAATCCAAGGACATTGGGCTTGGGTGGTGAGAGCTGGACCCTGTGATTATTCAGATTTTGCCATGTTTCAAAACGAGTTTGTTTCTTAGTAGTACAGTCTACTTGGTGTTGGCTGTAGCATCTCCCAAAGATGCTAGAGTGACTAGCATACTTAAATTATAAAGCTATTTATTAATGATTTCATTTATTTAATTATGGATTTCAATTTTGTCAACCAAGGTTGAGCACTAATCCAACTAGTCCATTTTCATAGGTTCATAGATTTATACTAGGCTATCTGCCCTAAGGCATTTATAAGCCTAGCCCAAAGTTTTGTGGCTTACGCCACCCCTTATATGAAAAAATACTGTGCCCATTAGTTTGTTGTGCCTCTGTCCAGCAGTGACACAGAGATGATTCCCGGGGTAAACCTACGATCTCCCATCCACAGGTCAAGATTTCTCTTGAACAGAGCCAGTGAGGTGCTCTGCCTCACATGGACCGGGATTTTATTCCACAGCATAGGGAGTCTCTGAGTGATAAATCTATCCCTCCAGCACATCCTATTTATATCCGTGCTATGGTTTAAGTCGCTTGCTCTAGTGGTTTTGGTGGATTTGGATTTTTTGAGGTGGAGCATGTCCATTAATTCCGGGTTGGACACGGCCTTGTATGTCAGGCACATGTCACCTCTGAGCAGACGGTATGCGACTGAATAGAGCTGGAGTTTCTTCAATCTGGCAGCATATGACAGATTTTGGAGTCCCTTTATCCTTTTGCTGAGGAACTTTTGGGGTCTCTCCAATTGCTGCAGATGTCGGGTGAGATACATCCCGAATGGGGCATTGTACTCAATCATTGGTCTGATAAGTGAAGAGTACAGGGGAACAATGACCTCACTAGATCTGGATGTGAATCCCTTCATGATCAGGTGGGCAATGTAGAAGGTCTTTCTAACCACTTTAGCAACGTGAGTGTCAAAAGAAAGGCCACTGTCAACCTGGGTCCCCAGGTCCCTGATAACCTCTTCTGTGCTTAGTGGATTGCCACCTATATGGTAGCTTGGGGTTACCTTGTTTTTCCCGAAGGGTATGACTATACATTTTTTGGCGTTTAACTTCAGGCCATGGCTCTGGCACTAGCTATCTGTTTCCGTGAGTCCCTTCTGAAGGATATCCGTGTCCGATGCCTTTTCCACTATGGCACCCAGTTTGCAGTCGTCTGCAAACTTTGTCAGCCAAAGTCCTCCCATGTTGGCCTGTACTTCTGAGAAGTAGATGCCGAACAATAGGGGGCCAAGGACCGAGCCCTGTGGGACACCACTTGTGACCGACTTGGAGTCTGACATAGCGCCAGCAACTCTAACCCTGTGGGTTCTGTCCTTAAGCCAGTTTGCAACCCATCTTGTGACATATGGGTTTACATTTAAGCTGGTAAGTTTTTCTACAATACCCGAGTGGGGTATTGTGTCGAAAGCCTTTGCAAGGTCAAGGTAGGCTGTATGGACTGCCTTTCCCTCATCAATGGCCTTGGTGACTGTTTCGAAGAAGTCGACCAAGTTCAAAAGGCATGATCTGCCCTTGACGAAGCCAAACTGGGTCGGGTCCAATGTCTGCAAGTCCCCTATATCTTTGTTTATGAGCTCCATTATTATCCTCTCCATAGCTTTGCAGACTAGACTTGTTAAGCTTATGGGGCGGTAATTACCAGGGTCCGTAGAGGCACCGCCTTTGTGGAGTGGGACCACAGTTGCCGTATGCCACTCCTTGGGCACGTATCCTGTGGTAAGGCTGAGATTAAACAGCTGCCTTATGTGCGGGTTTAATTCCTCATTTAGCTCGTGTAGCACACAGCCGGGGACACCATCCGGTCCCATTGATGCTGTGTTTTTAGCTTTAGAGAGAGCAGCTTTCACCTGCGCATTTGAGATGTCTGGGAGGCTACACTCCACTGGGATAGTTATCTCTCCTTTAGGGGGGGAGAGGGGGGGTGAAGTTTGCACTGAACCTGTCTGCCAGTATGTTGGCAATGTCTGTGGGTTCAGTGATTTTTGTATCATTTTGGACTCATTCTGAGCATATCTGGGAGTTTCCACCCAGGTTCCTAACATAGCTGAAAAAGGCCTTATGATTGTCCTTTGAATCCATGGCAGTTTTTCTCTCAAAATTGGCCTTAGTTGATTTTATGAGTGCTCGTATTTTTTTTACTAATAATGATCAGGGGTGACTTCCCTTTTATGGATTTTGTTCTATCATGTAATAGCTTTCTCCTCTTATTGTAAAGTCAGCATGGTGGAAATACAAGCAAATAAACAATAAAATTAAATTAATATCAGTGCAACAGTGGTAGTTTAAGGACAGGTATACAGCCAGGTATAGGCCCAGCATAATATGTAGCATAAAAATGAACATAGGCCTAAGACCTAATCACAAAAGGGTTTGCATCTAGAACAAATGAGCTTATTGTGCCTCTCTACTCATCACTCATTAGACCCATCATAGAGTACAATGCCCCATTTGGGATGTACCTTACAAGACACCTGCAACAGCTGGAAAGACCACAAAAGTACCTCACCAAGAGGATTACTGGCCTCAAACAGATGCCCTATGCAGCCCGACTCAAGAATCTCCAGCTGTACTTGGTTACATACCGCTTACTCAGAGGTGATCTCTGCCTGACATACAAGGCCATGTCCAACCCAGAATTGATGGAATGATCCACCTAAAAAAAAAACAAATCCCGGAGAGCCACACGCTCTAGAGTTGTAAACCTCACCACAACGATAAATAGGACATGCTGGAGGGATAGATTCCTGTCCCAGAGACTCCCCATACTTTGGAACAGGATTCCAATATACATCAGGCCCTCACTAACACTGTTCAAGAGAAACATTGACGGGTGGATGGGAAACAGAAAATTTACCCCGGGGATCACTGCAGTGGCTCTGTTGGACAGTGACGCAGGGAACTAATGGCTCTGCTGGACAGAGGTACAGGGAACTAATCTAAGAGGGTGGCAAAAGCTAACACATTCTGGCTAGGCTTATAAATGTCCTTGGGCAGATAGCCTAGTACTTACCTATGAACCTATAAGTAGATGTGATACAAAAATTCAAGGCCGTAAAATTCATGGCCGGTTTTAGGCATAAGCAAACCCTGCGGCTGTTTGGGGGACCAGCCAATCCCACAGCATGATATTTTGTTACATTTTTTGTCAAACCAACAAAAGCTGGTATAGCAAACTTGTGTACTTAATCAAATCAAGCAGGTGGGTGGTAATAATACTTAGGATGAAGAACCCTAAGGATGAGCACCAAATCCTCTCCTTTAAAATTCAAACCTATCTTTGGTTGTAGTGACTGTTTTGTCAAGTAGCAAGCTTCATAATTTCAGTAAATGTTTTACAACTGACATGGTGCCCTTGACTTAGTTAAATGCTGCTGCTGGGCATTCTCTCCACTAAAATTTACATCATAGCTGGCTTTAGACACCCATAGCTGTGGGGGCCCATCAATCGTCCTTGACTGCAGGAGGGTCCTACAAAAGCTACTGCTGGTGGGAAGAAAATGACTGGAGAAAAAAAGTCCATTCATTCTCCATATAACACTTTATCTTAAACAATGTTATTATATGACCCTGTTAGAATAAATCTGGTAATAAGTGAGCGAACATGAGCATGGTAAGTGCCAAAGATCAGCAGTCCAGAGTGACCAATCTCAGTGATTACATGGGATATTAAGAAGAGCACATGGGTCTGATCTTAAAGGATGTTTTCCCTCTCAGAGACTTTTATAAATACTGGTAGAACACCCAATACTATAACTCTCAACTTCTTAGCTCAAGAATTAAGGTCAAAGTAAATAAAAAATAATGGCAGAATAAATGTTTAAAATCAGGAGCACTTTTTAAATATTACACTTAAAAAAACTTGCATCAACATACACTTTTGGACAATAAAACCTAGTAAGTTAACTTGCATCAAAATACATTTTTGGACAATAAAACCAAATAAGTTAACTCGCATCAATACACATTTTTGGACAATAAGACCCAGTAAGTTAGCTTGCACCAACATACATTTTTTGGACAATAAAAGCTCGTCTCCCTAATTCTAGACACATACTACCCATGACTTTCATTATAGCATCTCTTGTCTAACTCCTAACATGTCACTCCTCTAACCGATGTAAATATTGTACATAACGGTTTCTGTTGACTGCCCTCTTAACTCATCTTTTTCCATTGTATATAAACTATATCTTTATTTTAGTGTGCTCTTTTATTTCGTAAATTATTTTTTCCACTTGATGTATGTTCACATTCTGGACTGAGACTGAAATTGGCCCAATGGGATCATGCCTTACCCCAGGTAACAAAGTGTATAAATAAATAAATAAAGTCAAAAAAGTATGAAACTAATGTCTGGCATTACTCACGGCACAAGTTCCAGACGAGATGAATTCACTCAGTTTAGTAAACAGACTGATTTATTGAAATAAAAAAATAATTTCTGCAGTAAAAGTTAACAGCAAAACTTCAAACTCTAATACCATTAAGGGCAAGTAACACTTCTCTGGCCCATTGGCTTTCAGAAAAGCCTTTTCAGAGTACATCTTTTTGCTAGCAAACATACACTTAAATACATGCTTTTAATCAAGTAAATAATCATCCATTTAAGAATTCACTAAAAAAAGCCAGCTAAAAAGGTTAACTTTTACTATTCTTTTTTTTAACCTTCTTGTATGAAATGCTTCCAAGAGAATTCCCTATTAAAACCTCTTGGAAACATTGTATCATATTTTAAAATAAATATTGCTTCCTTCTTTCTTAAGTGCTCCTTGATTTTTTCATCAGTACTAAACCTAGTATTCAGTTGTTCTAAAAAAGTTGCTTGTAACCCCTGTGGGTCTCCGTTATGGTGTTCCTTTAAGTGCATAGCTACAGGACTCTGAAATCGTTGCTTCTTGATGTCCCTTATGTGCTCTTTTAATCTTGCAGCAAAGCTTCTCTTGCTTTCCCCAAAATAAAATAATCCACAAGGACATTTAAACTATATATAATCTTCTCACTATTAGTGAAGCTGCCTCTTCCGTCAAAATGTTTTCCATTAATACTTTCAAAACTATCCACTATATGTTTGCATACTGTGCAATTGTCACATGGAAAAGTTCCATATCTCACTATATTATTTTCTATATTTTTTGGTCTCTCAAATTTTCCATGTACTAACATGTCTTTAAGACCCCTGCACCTTTTATATGAAAAACAAAGCTTGACTTGACATTTTTAGGCAGGATTTTTCTTTCTGTATATAAGACTAATAATACCTATTTTCTCTAAAATATTAAAAACATTAGTATACTTAGACACAAAATATAACTCACTTTCTTTTTCTTCAGCATTCTTTTTCTGCATTATTATGTTCTGTGCTTTATTCACTTTTTTATTCATTACTTTATTATACCCCAACCATACTTTCTCTGGCTCATAGCCCCTTTCTATGAACATATTAGCTGTATTTTGAACTTCCTTCTCAAATTCCTTCCTGCAATACATAAACGGAAGAAATAGTATGGGGGGTGACAACTAGTTCCATGCAACATAAAGCTTGGTTGTCCCATTTTTCTAAATATTTTAGTTTTAAGTTTGCCATCTTCTTGCCCTTCTATTGTAATATCCAGATAAATTACTGTTTTTTTCCTTTTTGTAACCCATCAAACTTGATCTCAAACCTGTTCACTTGCAGTTCTTGAACAAACTATTAGTATTTAAATGTGAGAAATGTAATAGCAAGTTGTCTGATGAAGTTTATATTGCATAAACAAAACCAGTAACCTATTTCCTGTGTGCTAAATTGTTGGAATTTATTGTTTCATTAAATAAGACTCTTTTTGTCTTGGCGGGTTCTGTTTGAATTGTTTGCTTCCAGGAACGAGGCGCAGCCTGACATTTTTTAGGAGTTTGCTTTTGTTTGTTTTCTTCTTAGTTTTAAGTTTGCCATCTTCTTGCCCTTCTGTTGTAATATCCAGATAATTTACTGTCTTTCCTTTTTGTAACCCATCAAACTTGATCTCAAACCTGTTCACTTGCAGTTCTTGAACAAACTTTCCACTTCTCCATAACCCCCTTGCAAACAAAAATCAAATCATCAATGTATCTATAAAAATGAACAACGTGTTTTCTAAAAAAGTAATTCCTATGCACATATACATTTTCATAGAGACCCATAAATACGTTAGCATATGTGGGGGGAAAAGCTGCCCCCATAGCTGTCCCACACTTCTGATGATACAGAGAGCCATCAAATTCAAATATATTATTTTCCAAACAGAACAATGTCAGTTCTATGATGTACTGTATACTGGGGCTCTTCCCTAGAAAAAATTATATAGCTTCTATGCCATCACTATGTTTAATGCTAGTGTATAGGCTGACTACGTCTATCACTATAAAAAACATGTTCTTCTGCCATGTTATTTTCTTTACTTTATCAAAAAAAAATAAAAACCATCTTTGATATACGAATGTAATTGTATCAATGCAAAAAAAATCCCAAATTATGGGTTACATAATTGTAGGCAGATAAATGGGGCGACCTGGAGAATTAACCATGCTTTTATGTATTTTAGGCACACAAAAAAACTTTGCCAGCTCACTGCTTTTATTCAAGAACTTATTTTTAGCATCTTCCTGAGTAAAATACTTTAGTCTAACCGCTTTATGTATTAATTCTTCATAGTTCTTGACCATCTCCTGATAAGTTAAGAAACCTACTTTTTCATAGATTTTTATAATTTTCTAGATGCTGTAAACACATATTTACACATTGTGTGTAATGCATTATTACTAGTTGTCCCCCCTTATCTGCAGGCTTAAATACGAGTTCCTTCCTTAAATTTTTTAAGGTCACCCATTCTTTTTCTGTCATATTATATTGAATTTCACTTCTAAAAACTTTTTGCACTCTTGCTCTATTGCATAATTTAACATATGATGAAACATTTCAGTTTTGTCACACTTAAAAAGAGGCATAAATCTGATTTTATAGGAAACACCACTAGCACTAAAATGACTATAAGCATTGCATTCTAAGTCAGAATAGCAAGAAAAAAACTCTTCATTACTAGCAGCATCTACAAAACTTACATTGTTCACATTTGCTTCTAAATTTTTTCTTTGACTTCCAAAGAAATCTATTAAATGTAACTTGCGAACAAATTTAAATACGTCCCCGTTTAACTCATACATTCTGGGAAGAGATGTTGGGATAAATTTCAAACCCCTATGTAAAACATTTTTTCTTCTTCACTAATAATACATGCAGACAAATTTACAATATATTCAAAACCACTCACATTTATATTATTAGAAAGTCCCATTTTATTATGTCCATTTTCCCCGTTTGTTTGTTCTGGAATTATCTTCGGCACCACGCTGTTGATCCTGCCAACTTCTCTTCTTATTCCCTTGTTGTAACCCAGGTTGGTCACAAACATTTCTGTTGAGATACCCTGGATTCCATCCCTTTGGGAGCTGTGGACAATTGCACAGTATGCAAACATATAGTGGATAGTTTTGAAAGCATTAATGGAAAAATAAATTGACAGAAGAGGCAGCTTCACTTGCAACAGTGAAAAGATTATATATAGTTTAAATGTCCTTGTGGATTATTTTATTTTGGGGAAAGCAAGAGAAGCTTTGCTGCAAGATTAAAAGAGCACATAAGGGACATCAAGAAGCAACGATTTCAGAGTCCTGTAGCTATGCACTTAAAGGAACACCATAATGGAGACCCACAAGGTTTACAGGCAGCAGGAACAAGTGAGTACTAGGCTTAGTACTGACAAAAAAGTTAAGGAACACTTAAGGAAGGAAGCAATATTTATTTTAAAATATGATACAATGTTTCCAAGAGTTCTGAATAGGGAATTCTCTTGGAAGTATTTAATATACGAAGGTTATAAAAGAATACTAAAAGCTAACTTTTTAGTTGGCTTTTTTAGTGAATTCTTAATTGGATGATTACTTAATTGATTAAATGCGTATATTTAAATGTATGTTTACTAGCAGAAAGATGTACTCTGAAAAGGCTTTTCTGAAAGCCAAGGCACCAGAGAAGTTTTACTTGCTCTTAATGGTATTAGAGTTTGAAGTTTTGCTGTTAACTTTTACTGCAGAAGTTATTTTTTTATTTTAATAAATCAGTCTGTGTACTAAACTGAGTGAATTCATCTGGCCTGGAACTTGTGGTGTGAGGTCTGATTTTCCTACAGTGTGGTGCTTTATTTAATGTCTGACATTAATGATAATCTGTAATACTGAATAATTAGTAGCAAATCAATTTTTTTTATTAGGGGCAGGGCAAAATATGATGCAAAATCAGGAATATTCTGTGAAATTAAGGCCAGTAACAGGTATGCATTATTCTTATAAAAGTAGCAAGCTGTCTACAATTTCTTTTCACTTTTTACCTCAAACATCATCAAACAACATAATTTATTTCACTTATCATCACAAAGACTGACATTAAACATTATAAGTGTCTATCTTTGGTGCTTTGACAGGAAAAGAACATGTTTGAATGTAACTGCTCACTGCCACAGAGGTTCAGTGAGTAGCATTGCCATTTCACTGTGTTTTGCTCTAGTTAAATTTTGGTTGTGGTGTTTTCTATGTGCAATCTGCATGCCCTCCCTGTCTGTGTATGCAATAAGCCACGTGCTCTAGTTTCTTCCAGCACCTCAAAGAAATGTAATAGGTGAACTAGCATTCCTCCCCTTCCCCTGAAGGTGAATCTGAAGTATATGTGTGCAAGTAAAACATATTACTGATTTCTTATTTTGTACACACACAATTATGCTGACCACATTCATAACTCTTCTGGGTAGCAGTAAAAAAAAGAGACGATAATTAGTAATTATCTTTCAAAAATAAAGTCTAAACTACATTGCAAAACATTCAGACTCTTAGAGCTTCTATAGTCTGGTGGCCCCCACACCCCGGACTCTATAAATTAATTTTGATATGAACTTATTAATGGGATCTGCCTTCAACCACACCCATTCTAAAACTAGTCCTGCTTCAAAGGTGTGTACAAAAGGTTGATGTTCCTTGTGAGGGGCTGTGGATTGTGTGGTGATTACGTCTTTAACTTCTTTAGATTCAAACCTCAGAGGTGTGAACAGGAGGTCATTTAGCTTGAGTTGGTGCTGGGGACAATGTGATCATTGTTTCTTTTACTTTTCTCACAGACTTCAGAGGTATGCAAAGGTTACTATAACTTGTGTAGGAGCAGTGTAATGCCTAGCAACAAGTTGGAATACAGTACTGTGATCATTATATTTTCTCTTTCCACATGATGACACATTATTCACATATACAGATGGCTACTTTCGGAGGGAGGTGAGGAGTGAAGAGGCATGCTATGTATATGTATGATAGCCAAGTTCCTGAATTTCAAGTGACTGCTATTTGAATCTGATTTTATCCCAATCTAACACCAGAGGAATGTACAAACTGTGACTTTTTTGTGGGGGGGTGTGGCAGGTAGTCAGTATTCCACAGACAGGAGAAAACAGAAGGCCTGTGGCTTACCAATTTTACTGTTGACTGCAAACTGGGTGCAATAACAAAGTCCCCCAACGATGTTGACATACTACAAAAAGGGATTACACAGACAAATGACTGGTGCCAAAGCCACAGACTTAAACTAAATGGGAAAGAATGCATTATCATCCCTTTCAGCAAAGGGGAAGTCCCTGCAAATTACAATATTAACAGTACCTCCCTTAGCTCAAACTCTGTGGTGAGAGATTTGGGAACACAGGTTGATAGCAACCTTAACTTTGATCACCATCTGTCCACAGTGGTAAAGAAGGAAGGCTGTATATGTTGCATATCTCATAAGTAAGGACATTGCATCCAGAGCGAAGGATAACTTTTCTTGTGCTCATCCTCCTCAGACCACTAATAGAGTACAATACTCCCTTCTGTATGTACCTCACCAGACACCCACAGCAGCTAGAGAGACCTCAGATGTTTCTCACCAAGAAAATGCAGAGCCTTCAACACATGACCTACATAGACAGACTGAAAGCCCTGTCACTGTACTCTGCATCTTATAGACTGCTGAGAGGTGACTTCTGCCTGGCCTACAGAACAGTCTTGGAATCTGCCCTAATGGAAATGCACATCCATAAGTCAAATGGGACAAGATTCACACACTGTAGAGATCTTAACTTAGCCTGCGACATTAAGAGGACATACTAGAGTGACAGATATGTCTCTCAGAGACTAACACTACTCTGGAACAAACTCCCAATTCACATAAAACAGAGCTCCTCAATGACCCTATTTAAGTGTAACTTACACAGCTGGATGGGAGACCATAAATTTACCCCAGGGGTGTCACCTATGTCCCTCTTGGATAAGGGCAGTTGGTGTTGATCATATACTCATGCTGCAGATATAGACTATACAACTTGGTCAATAAGGGAACAAGGGTATAACATGGCCAGACCTATAAAGGCTCTATGGCCAATAGCCTAGTAACATCCTATGAATGCATGTATCCTCTCAAAACATGTTGTGTCTGGACAGATGCATTCCAAAGGGGTCATTATATTCAATGACAGGCCTAATGAGGGCAGGGTAAAGGAGGAAAATGACATACCTAGATCTAGACACAGTCCCTTTGTTACACGCAAAGGGGGCATTAAATGTAATGATTAGCCTAATGAAGGCAGGGTAAAGGAAGACAATGACAAACCTTGATCTAGACACAGTCCCTTTGTTACATGCAATGGGGGCATTAAATGTAATGATTAGCTTAATGAAGGCAGGGTAAAGGAAGAAAATGACATACCTTGATCTAGACACAGTCCCGTTGTTACATGCAAAGGGGGCATTAAATGTAATGATTAACTTAATGAAGGCAGGGTAAAGGAAGAAAATGACATACCTTGATCTAGACACAGTCCCTTTGTTACATGCAATGGGGGCATTAAATGTAATGATTAGATTAATGAAGGCAGGGTAAAGGAAGAAAATGACATACCTTGATCTAGGTACAATCCCTTTGTTACATGCAAAGGGGGCATTAAATGTAATGATTAGCCTAATGAGGGCTGAGTAAAGGAGGACAATGACATGCCTAGATCTGCACACAGTCCCTTTGACACATGCAAAGGGGGCATTAAATGTAATGATTAGCCTAATGAAGGCAGGGTAAAGGAACACAATGACATACCTAGATCTACACACAGTCCCTTTGTTACACGCAAAGGGGGCATTAAATGTAATGATTAGGCTAATGAAAGCTGATTAAAGGAGGACAATGACATACCTAGATCTAGACACAGTCCCTTTGTTACATGCCAAAGGGGGCATTAAATGTAATGATTAGCCTAATGAGGGCAGGGTAAATGAAGACAATGACATACCTTGATCTAGACACAGTCCCTTTGTTACATGCAAAGGGGGCATTAAATGTAATGATTAGCCTAATGAAGGCAGGGTGAAGGAAGACAATGACGTACCTAGATCTACCCACAGTCCCTTTGTTACATGCAAAGGGGGCATTAAATTTAATGATTAGCCTAATGAAGGCAGGGTAAAGGAAGACAATGACATACCTAGATCTAGACACAGTCCCTTTGCTTATAAGCTGTGCAATATAGAAGGACTTTCTTACAATAGACAGTGACACATGGTCAAAAGTTAGGTCACTGTCCACATAAGATACCAAATCCTGAACAACTGGGTCAGCTCTTAGGGGACTATTGTTAATGTGTTAGTTTCCTCGGGTAGATGACTTCCCAAAGGATACAATAATGCATTTTTTGATATTAAGTTTCAAACCATGATTTTGACATCAGCTATTTGTTTGAGATAAACATGGATCACTACTTTTGTCTCATTTTTTTTCAGGAGGGGGATCATTTGATAACCTTTCAATCCCATTTCAATAGGAGTAGTTCTATTTTTCCACTTACTATGTGTTCCAAAGTTTTCACAATTTAAAAACATTTCTTATAGCCGCTTCTTTTTCTATAGCTTCCTAAAACTGGATACCATATGTTCATCTCCGCTATGTACTGAAATTCTCCCCCTTGTATGAGTGTCATTTACTTCCAACCAAGTCAAAAAAGAGAGATGAAAGCGAACCAAAAAACCACGAATAAACAACCAGAAGTTCGCTGGAAACTCCAAATAAGGGCTCGCAACACAAACAGTTGAAGTAGTTTATTGAATAACGCTCACAAATTCATACGTTTTCGACACACTTCTTCAGAATCTAAACATCAAATAAGAGAAAGCGCTAATATATACCCTGATTCACTAATCATTTGTCCAATAAAAACTGACACTTAATTAACATTTGATCATTAAAGTCATAGGAACAAGCAAAACTTGCTTAAATATTAAAACCAGTGCATAAAAAACTAATTACCTACTCCTATAAAAAATTCAAGACCAATAATAAATAAATAAAAAGTGTTTTAAAAATTAAAAAATCTAAACATTTTAATAAAATGTGACTTATAAAATGAGTATATATAAAAAACACTCAATACTCCTGTTTCATTACTAGAACACAAAAAGTGTATTGCGTTATACAATACTGCCATCTTGTGCCAGATCTAAAAAGCACATGAATGCATCATAATTTAGCGGATCTCAACTTGAGTACAGATTTGATGGACAAAAAATCATTCAGACCTGGAGGCTTGGTGGATTCCAAAACAATCTGCCAAAACAGTTCCCTATATTCTAATTTCGCCTCCCACATGCCTCCTCTTATATCTCTGGGGGCAGATTCCAAAACAAAAAAAGAAAATACAGCCTGAGGACAAGTTGACATGTGTCTAAATAATGCATTATTAGTATTCTGTGTTCTAATTCCATATAAATGCTCGTAAATATGACACTTTAGTTTCCTCTCCATCTTCTCTACATAAAAGGAAGAACATTGATTGCATGTGGCAATATAAACTACCCCAAAACTCTTGCAATTGGAAAATTCACTATTTGTAATGCTTCTGTTTCTTGCTGTTGTATGTATGTGGTTACCGTTAACAATGTAGGGACATTGTGAACAAAAACCACACTTGTAAGTACCAAAACTATGAGCACCACAACCTTTAGAGGAGGAAGTACCAAACTCAAATAGTTGTTTAAGATTTAGATCCCTTCGATAAATAAATTTTAAGGGGGGTTGTTGGTTTAATGCTAAATCAGTGATTTGAACAAACCTTCCCCATTCTCTCATAATAACTTCCTTAATCAGTCCAGAGTCTCCTGAGTAGTCCAAGATGTAAGCCCTATCCCAATTATTGGGAATGTTGTTGTTTAAAACACTAGTGGTAGACAAGGGCATGTCTTGCCCCAAAATAGGGGCGAATCTGTCTTTTCTCCCTTGGATTACAACTTCTAAAACTTCGTCCAATAACTGCTTTGGATATGCTTGATCAATAAACATATTGAGCACTTTATCACATTCAGCTAAAAATTCTTCCTCATTGGAGGTCATTCTGCTCACCCTAATTAGTTGCCCTTTAACTAAATTCCTCTTTTGAAAAAACGGATGGCCACTTTTAAAATGTAAGTAGGAATTAGAGAAGGTGTTTTTACGATATATCTTTGAAGAAAACCCCTGATTAACCTTGGTTAGGGAAATGTCCAAATATATTAGTTCCTCTGAATTGAAATTAAAGGTAAAATCTAAAAAATTGGTGGTCCCTTTAATGTAATTTAGAAATTCAAAAAATTTTTCTTTAGTATCAGTCCAAAAAATACAAATATCATCTAGAAACCTTTTATATAAAGATCAACACTTAGAAAAAGGGCTGTGAATCACATACAATTTATCCCACCAGGTTAGAACTATGTTAGCATAAGTGGGTGCGCATTTAGCCCCCATAGCCACACCTTTGTTTTGCTTGAAAAATTCTCCCTGAAAAAACATATAATTGTTGTTCAAAATAATTTCCATGAATAGAAGACAGTTCCTAAAATCATCCTGGGAGAACATATGACTATCCATCATAGACTGCTCCAGCCACTGTAACCCAATGTTGTGTGGGATGGAGCCAAACAAATCCACAATGTCTAATGTAACAAAGGTGAGATTGGGAGAAAATAAGTGGGGTTTAACAGATCTCAAAAAATCCCATGAATCCTTTAAGACCGTATCACCAGAATAGGAAAGCAATTTAAGTTTTTCATCAACACATTTTGCCAACGGGGTCATTACGGACCCCTCAGAAGAAACAATCACTCTTAAAGGAGGATCAACAGAATCCTTATGTACTTTGGGTATACCAGAAGGGACACGTGGTTGTTTATTAGATAAAAAATTAAATTGTTCATCGTTGATAGAGCCCTCCAATAATAAATCGTTAAGCAATAAAGAAATTTTGCTATTAGCAATATTAACCTCATTGATGGAAGACCTAGAATATTTTGACCGATACTAAAGAAAAATGTTTTGAATTTCTAAACTACATTAAAGGGACCACCAATTTTTTAGATTTTACCTTTAATTTCAATTCAGAGGAATTAATATATTTGGACATTTCCCTAACCAAGGTTAATCAGGGGTTTTCTTCAAAGATATATCGTAAAAACACCTTCTCTAATTCCTACTTACATTTTAAAAGTGGCCATCCGTTTTTTTCAAAAGAGGAATTTAGTTAAAAGGCAACTAATTAGGGTGAGCAGAATGACCTCCAATGAGGACGGATTTTTAGCTGAATGTGGTAAAGTGCTCAATATGCTTATTGAGAGAGCATATCCAAAGCAGTTATTGGACGAAGTTTTAGAAGTTGTAATCCAAGGGAGAAAAGACAGATTTGCCCCTATTTTGGGGCAAGACATGCCCTTGTCTACCACTAGTGTTTTAAACAACAACATTCCCAATAAGTGGGATAGGGTTTACATCTTGGACTACACAGGAGACTATGGACTGATTAAGGAAGTTATTACGAGAGAATGGGGAAGGTTTGTTTAAATCACTGATTTAGCATTAAACCAACAACCCCCTTAAAATTTATTTATCGAAGGGATCTAAATCTTAAACAACTATTTGAGTTTGGTACTTCCTCCTCTAAAGGTTGTGGTGCTCTTAGTTTTGGTATTTACAAGTGTGTTTTTTGTTCACAATGTCCCTACATTGTTATCGGTAACCACATACATATAACAG
Source organism: Protopterus annectens (assembly GCF_019279795.1). Lineage (NCBI taxonomy): Eukaryota > Metazoa > Chordata > Ceratodontiformes > Protopteridae > Protopterus > Protopterus annectens. The sequence continues at coordinate 801,710,831 of NC_056750.1, read as the reverse complement.
CAAGAAACAGAAGCATTACAAGTAGTGAATTTTCCAATTGCAAGAGTTTTGGGGTAGTTTATGTTGCCACATGCAATTAATGTACGTCCTTTTATGTAGGGAAGATGGAGAGGAAACTAAAGTGTCGTATTTATGAGCATTTATATGGAATTAGAACACAGAATACTAATAATGCATTATTTAGACACATGTCAACTTGTCCTCACGCTGTATTTTCTTTTTTTGTTTTGGAATCTGTCCCCAGAGATATAAGAGGAGGCATGTGGGAGGCGAAATTAGAATATAGGGAACTGTTTTGGCAGATTGTTTTGGAATCCACCAAGCCTCCAGGTCTGAATGATTTTTTGTCCATCAAATCTGTACTCAAGTTGAGATCCGCTAAATTATGATGCATTCATGTGCTTTTTAGATCTGGCACAAGATGGCAGTATTGTATAACACAATACACTTTTTGTGTTCTAGTAATGAAACTGGAGTATTGAGTGTTTTTTATGTATATTCATTTTATGTCACATTTTATTAAAATGTTTAGATTTTTAAAATTTTAAAACACTTTTTATTTATTTATTATTATTCTTGAATTTTTTATAGGAGTAGGTAATTAGTTTTTTATGCACTGGTTTTAATATTTAAGTAAGTTTTGCTTGTTCCTATGACTTTAAAGATCAAATGTTAATTGTCAGTTTTTATTGGACAAATGATTAATGAATCAGGGTATATATTAGAGCTTTCTCTTATTATATAGATTCTGAAGAAGAAGTGTGTCGAAAACGTATGAATTTGTGAGCGTTATTCTATAAACTACTTCAACTGTTTGTGTTGCGAGCCCTTATTTGGAGTTTCCAGCGAATGTCTGGTTGTTTATTCGTGGTCATTTACCTCCAAACTAGGTTGTACTTCTTGTTCTGCATTAAGTTTGCTTTCTCAGTTTTGTTGTTTTGAAGTATTCCTGTAACTCTGGTAGTGCAAGCCCCCCGGTCCATTGGAAGATTAATTTTGTCTCTGTTTGCCCTTGGATTTTTGTAATGCCACCTACATTTCTCTGTTTTTCAAGAATACAGCAAAGACCTTATTCAACTTTGTAGAATAAATGTATTTATTTATTTTTATTTTATTTTATTTTACATTTGTTAACCGGGCTAGTCTAACATGGATACATGTCCATTTTCAGTAGAGGCCCGGGGAGAAAAGCCCCGAGGAAGCACAAAAATATAATCACATATACAAAGATTAATTCCATGTTAAACATTGCTAGAAAGAAAGACCAGGAATAATCTCAGAGTTGCAGGGAGATAAGCTCTGAGGAAGCACAAATATAATAACATATACAAGATTAAATTCATGTTAAACATTGCTAGAAAAAAGTCAAGGAATAATCTCAGTGGTCAATTGTTCTTAGTCTAGTGCTAAGTTAAAAACACTTAACATAATACAGCTGTAGTTGCAATATAGCATTTAAAGGATAGCAGCTGAGTTAGAGAAGTTATTAGTAAGCAGGTTGGCATAAAGAAGGACAACAAAAGTATGAGCTGCAATATTCAGAATATGTGTTAAAAACAGGTTTAATTGAAGAAGTTTTGAGGAGAAAATAAGAAAAGATCTAGAAAGGAATAAGTTTGTTGTTAGTAAGAAAAGGAACAAGAATATAGAAAAGAGGAGCGTAGGTAGATCCAAGGAAGAACGGTAATATATCAGTCAGGTTTAGTACAAGGGCATAACCAGTGTGTTCTGAGAAAAAGTTTCAGTTTGTTTTTGAAGAGTGATATCGAGGGAACAGAGGAAAGTTCAGTAGGAAGAAGGTTCCATGATTTTCCAGCAGTATTACAGAAAAGAGAGTCTCCAGCCCTGTTAGATTTACAAATATTTACCAGCAGTCTTTGTGATGAACGTAAGGTCTTAAGATTGTTGTAGGGGACAATGAGGGTAGATAGTATAGGGGTATCTCTAGGATGGTAAAGGGTTTTGTGGACAATGGTAAGTTGGTGGAATTTAAGCTGATTTTGTAATTCAAGCCATCCTAGTTGCTTTAGGTTAATACAGTGGTGGGTTCTGAAAGGGTTTCTAGTGGCAAATCTGCCTATGCTATTGTACGCACTTTCCATTTTATTAAGGTTGTTTTTAGAGTGTATATGGGTGAGGCATAGAGGAGTGTAGAAATTAGATGGGTGTGAGCAATAGTAATTCTAGCTGCAGGAGAGAGGAAGGGTTTGATCCTCTAGAGAAAGCCTAGTTTTCTATTAACAGATTTTAAGGTATTATTAATATGGGTATCAAAGTTAAGGTTGTTATCTATGGTGATACCAAGCAGTTGGGTAGTCGAGTCTGGGGATATAAGAGTATTGTTATTGGAAGTTACTGTGAGGTTTAATGGGGGGGACTTACTAGTAGGAGTGAAAAGAAGGAGTTTAGTTTTTCTGGGGTTAAGTAGGAGACAGCGTTGAGTAAACCATAGTTCAACTGTGATGTTCATCATGCATACAGCTGCAGTCATAACAAATGGGTTGTCCTGCCGTCAGGTGGGTCCTCGGTCAGCCGAATTCCAAAGTCTAGGTCCGGCGTCGGTTGTCGTCGCTTCTTCCCTGACTTCAGTGTGACAGGGGTATAAAGGAACCAGCCAACACCATTTTCTTCAGTCTTTCTTGCCGCACGGTGCCCGAAGCAGAAGCAGTTCACAAGTGCCGGTCGGCCAGCTCCTGAAATTACAAAAATTTGGAAACCGAAGTCTTCTTGAAAGCTAAGTACCCCGTTGGGGAAGCTTTTCTTGCCTCAGACCGATGTCAGACAAAGTTAATAATTGTATTTCTTGTGGGAAGCAAATACCGCATAAGGATTTCCATTCCCTCTGTATACCTTGTTTAGGCCCAGACCACAACGTCTCGGTCTGTCGTTTTTGTGCTACATTCAACAAACGCACCATTAAGCATCGGACGGAGTTCGCCCAGCATTATTTTAGAAAAACATTTAACTACATTATGTTGTCGGATACTCCGACTACAGTTTTGTCTAAAAAACGCAGATAAGGACCGACCCTCGAGGTCCGCGGCCTCTACCGACACCACGCTAAAGCCGACTACACGTGGTCCAGTTCTCAGCGAGGTGCCTACGCAGCCCCTGACTACTGACGACACTTCATTGGCGGTGTCTCCTGTGCCTGAGGTCGCAGGCTCCTCGGCCCACACCCCGACTACAGATACCGAAGCCACTCCTGGTGTTGAACCTCAAAATGTGGATAGGTCTACCTCCACTCAAGGTGTCTTCAGACCTTCTTCTTCCTTTTCCATTAAGGCTTTCACTAAGTCTAAAGCAGCCATGCATTCTAAAAGACAAGCTACACAGGGCCCATCTCCAGGCCCCATGCCTAAAAAACAGATGCTTAAAATTCTGAGGATTTAATTTCTCTTATCAGGGGTTCTCAACCCCCACCGGACAAAAGGCCCAGAGTGGAGGAAGAATCCCCCTCCTCTGATCAGGGCTCCATTATTTCAGAGCACTCTGATGATCAGGAACATTCTTACTCCCCTTTTAAAGACTCTGATGCAGAGGAGTCCATTCCTTCTGTATCCCCCCCAGAGGATTATTCATTTGGGGAAACTTTGCATACCTTAAGGGAACACTTCCACTGGGAAGGCCAGGATTATTCAGATTCCAAGAAAAGGCTTAGGGAATTTCTCTTGCTACCTCAGCACAGACCTCTGGCTATACCCCCTGTCTTGGACATCCTAGATGATGTTTACTCGGAAGCCTGCCTTAACTCGGATTCTTTGCCTCCAGCCCCAGTCAAGCCTGACAGGTACTACAGGGTTCCTGACTCACACCAATTTCTATACAAAAGCCATGCTGCTGACCCAGGAAACCATCTCACAGGGCCCCAAGGGAATTAAGGCCTCCACTGCTAAAAATCCATTACCTTCCGAGAGAGATTCCAGATCCTTAGAAAGGTGGGGAAAAAAGGTATACACCTCGGCTACCTTAACCATGAGGGCCTTAAACTGTCAGTTCCATATGCTAAAATACCAACAGTTTTTGTTATCACAATTGAAAAGTAAAATGTCACAACCTGAACAACCAGACTTGAAGGAGTTGCAGGATTTGATGCATAGTGCAGAACAAGTGGGTAAGCATACCTTACAATGTGGTTTTGATGCTCTAGAGGCCTCATGTAGAGCTGCTGTTACAGGATCAGTCATACGTAGACATGCCTGGCTCAAGGAACAAACCTTGCCTGATCATGTCAAAGCTAAATTACTAGATGCCCCTCTACAAAAGGATGTATTATTTGGTGCTAATGCTGAGGAGGTATTAAGGAAAATGGAGGAAAAGGCTAAATCAATGCAAACTGTGAAAGATTTTCTACAGGTACAACCCCCACGTTTCAGTAGAAATTGGCCTTCCAAAAATTGGTCCTTTCCAGCCATGGACAGACCCCAAAGAGGTAGATACAGGCGCCCGAGGGGCAGAGGACAATCCCAAGGATCATTTAGAGGCAGACAATGGCAAGCTCCTACACAAAGAGGTGGTGAGGATAACTCGCAATCTTTCAGAAAGCAAATCCAATGACTTTCCCCTTTGCATGCCAAGCAAGACTCAAATGGCAGCACCATTAGGCGGAAAACTGGCATTATTTTCAAACAATTGGCATATTGTCACAAAAGACAAATGGATCCTGGACATTATAAACAGAGGCTACAGATTCCATTTTCACATCCTTCCAAAAATGAGAGGCATGCCAAACCTGCCACACAATCAAAGGGCAGAGGCACAAAGGCAAATTACAGATCTTATAGACATGAAAGCTATTCAAGAGGTACCTACGCACGAACAAGGTCAAGGTTTTTATTCCAGACTATTCCTGGTACCAAGAAAGGGAAAAGATTGGAGACCTATATTGGACCTATCCATCCTAAACACTTTTTTAATCGTACCAAAATTCAAGATGCTCACATTACAGCAGCTTCTTCCCATGCTGGGCAAGGAGTCTTGGCTGGTAACATTGGACCTCAAGGAGGCATACCTGCATGTCCCAATCAGACAAAATTGCAGAAGATACCTCAGATTTCTTGCAGGTTCAACCCATTATCAATTCTCTGCATTGCTCTTTGGCTTATCTACTGCACCCAGAGTATTCACGAAATGCCTGGCGTCAGTAATTGCCTACTGCAGACTTCAAGGGATACAGATATACCCATATTTGGACGACTGCCTGATCCAAGCGGACAGCAAGCACATTCTTCTGAAACATCTGGCTTTTGTAATAAGGTTGTTGAATTCTCTGGGATACACAGTCAACAAAAAGAAATCAAGGCTAATACCCTCTCAGAAAATAATTTTCCTGGGTGCCAACTTGGACACAAACACCCAGATGGCCTACCTCACGCCAGAGAAGCAGGGGCAACTAACTCAATACTTCAAAACACTAGCAAATTGCACCAGGCTGACTGCAAGGAAAATCCTGCAGGCTCTGGGATTCATGGCATCTTGCATCCTACTAATCCCATGTGCAAAGCTGCATATGAGGAAACTTCAATGGTACCGGAAAAACATATGGTCTCAACACAGCCACAGTTTGGAAAAAATAATACCACTAATTCCATGTCTACAAAAGGAATTTCTGTGGTGGGCTCAAGCATGCCAAACAAACACAGGTCTCCCATTCTGCAAGCCTCAAACAAATCAAGCCATCACAACAGACGCCTCGGACTATGCCTGGGGGGCGCACATGGCAGATCGGTGCATTCAGGGCAAATGGTCCCAAAAAGAAAAGCACCTTCACATCAATCAAAAGGAAATGCTAGCAGTAACAAATGCTATTACAGCTTTCAAAGACCTTCTGCATACAGGTCAACTATTGATAAAGACAGACAACACCACAGTAATGTGGTACATAAACAAACAGGGAGGAACCCATTCATACCACCTGTGCAGGCTGGCCATGTCACTTTGGGACATGGCCCTGGAATTACAAATCGAACTTCAAGCACAGTACTTGCCAGGCAAGGAAAACACGCTGGCAGACAACCTAAGCAGGAATATGACAGATCCACACGAATGGAAGTTGCATCCAAAAGTTTTTTCAGAAATAATCCAAGCATGGGGAAGGCCAGACATAGATCTCTTTGCCTCCCACAAAAATCACCAATTGACAAAATTCTGCTCAAGGATTTTCCATCCAAAGGCCTGGAGAGTGGACGCTCTCTTTCAGTTGGACATCAATGACAGTTTATGCCTTCCCACCTCTTCCTCTGCTGCCCAAAGTTCTATTGAAAACCAGAGCAGACAGACCAAAGATGATTCTCATTGCTCCAGACTGGCCAAGACAACACTGGTACCCACTCCTGAGGAGCCTGACGCATTCCCCACCATGGACCCTGCCTCTAATGCCTCTTCTCCTGATTCAGCACAGCTTCAAAACTCTTCACAGCCAGCTAAAAACACTCAATCTAGCAGCATGGAAGATTCCTTAGCATCACAACAGACCCTACTCTCCAAGGAGGTGCAGGATGTCATTTTGGAGGCTAGAAGGCCGTCAACTAGAAAAGCTTACTCCGCAAAATGGAAACAGTTTTGCGTCTGTAATGAGAAAAATGGTCAGGATCCTGGAAAACCGAATTTACCTCAAATACTACAGTATCTAGCTGAGCTGCTAAGCAGTGGATTTTTATTCTCCTCCATCAAAATCCACGCCTCAGCCATTTCTGCAGAATACAACACTGATCCACCCTTATTCTCTCACCCTCTCTTAAGACAGTTCCTCAGAGGGGCTAAGAATCTAAGACCCCCAAGGAAACAACCAATACCTGCTTGGGATCTCAATTTCATTCTGTGTATAAAATGTTGCAGCAAACACCAACGTTAAACGCTGCTACTCACAGGTGTCAGCAAAGTAACTCGAACCAACACTTCAGAAATACCAAATAAAATAGATTTAATATAACTCCAAAAGTTAAGCGCTTTCACTCGTAGATACAAGCTTCTTCATTCAGAATTTCATTCTGGAAAAACTGACCTTGCCTCCCTTTGAGCCAGCTGCCTCATCAGATTTGCAATATTTATCCTGGAAAACAGCTTTCCTTCTGGCTATTACCTCAGCTCGTAGGGTTTCGGAACTACAACCTCTCATGGCTGTGCAGCCTTTTATCATCTTCCATCAGGACAGAGTTTCCTTACAAACCAACCTGTCTTTTATGCCTAAAGTGGTATCCAGGGTAGCTTTGAATCAGGCCATACACTTACCTACCTTTTATCCTAATCCTCATAACAAAGGGGAGAGATTACTACATTCCTTGGACATCCACAGACAACTGTGTTATTATTTGGACAGAACAAAGCCTTTCAGAAAATCAGAACAGCTCTTTGTGTCCTATGCTGTAGGAGCTCAAGGAAAGCCAATTTCCAAACAGACAATCTCAAAATGGATAGCCTACTGCATACGCTTTTGCTATTCTTTTCATGGCAAAACTGTACCTACAGGCATCAGATCTCACTCCACAAGGGCCACAGCTACCTCCGCAGCTTTCCTCAGAGGAGTTCCTACCAAGGATATTTTGGAAGCAGCCACTTGGAGTTCTGTGCATACCTTCTCCAAGCACTACAACCTACCATTATACTCCAAAACTAGAGCAGACTTTGCCACTGCAGTCTTGCAGGGCATCCTGGCTCCTCCTAGTTCCACCTAGTGCCTACCACCCCTTTCTTAGCTTTGGGATTCTACCCATCTGTTATGACTGCAGCTGTATGCATGATGAACATAGTACAGTTTTGTACCTACCATAAATGTAGATGTTCGAGTGCTAATACAGCTGCAGTCCAGGTTTCCCTCCCTCCTTCCCCTCTTGGGACAGGCCTATGGGCTAACACCTCCTCATACAACTTGATTGGGGTATTCATTTATGATGTATTTGCTTGCAACTACTGTATTTTGATTATATTGCATTGCTTTATTACACAAATTTATGTATTGCCTTCCTTTTGGGGGCACCTGACATCTGGGGCAAGAAAAACTGAAGAAAATGGCGTTGGCTGGTTCCTTTATACCCCTGTCGCATTGACATCAGGGAAGAAGCGACAACAACCGACGCCGGACCTAGACTTTGGAATTCGGCCGACCGAGGACCCGCCTGACAGCAGGACAACCCATCTGTTATGACTGCAGCTGTATTAGCACTCGAACATCTACATTTATGGTAGGTACAAAACTGTACTTTAAAGACCTTTTGGGTGAGGGAGTAAAGCTCAGGTATGGATGTGGCTGAGCATATAAGTGTTGAATCATCTGCATATTGTATGCATGTAGCTTGGGGGATTGCTAGGTGAAGGTCGTTGATAAATATAGAAAATAGGAGTGGTCCTAATATGGACCCTTGGGGGACCCCTATGTTAATGGGTAGATGGATAGATAGAATATTATGCCAAAGCACGGCCTGTTGTCTGTTTTCTAGATAGGATTGGAACCATTTTATAGCAGATGCATTAAGTGACAAAGATTTGAGGATATTTATAAGTATTTGGTGATTTACCATATCGAATGTCTTAGATAGATCTATAAACAGTGCAGAGGAAAGCCTATTAAGGTTACGGTTTTTGTTGATACAGTGAGTGAATGAAAGAAGGGCAGTAGTAGTGCTGTGTGAGGGTCTGAAACCATGTTGTGAGTTGGAAAGTAAGTTATATTGGATTAGGTGGTCTAGCAATTGTTTATGGATGCATTTTTACATGATTTTTGCTAGGGAAGACAGAAGGGCAATGGGACGATAGTTGGAGAGTTCAGTGGAGTTACCTCCCTTATGAAGGGGAATAATATGGGAGACCCTCCATATGTTTGGGATGTGTCCTTCAGTGATAGTTCTATTAATAAGAATGGAAATGGGGTATGCTATAGATTTGGCTGCCTTTTGTAAGTATTCAGATGGAATCTTGTCAGCTGAAGGAGTGCATGGTTTGAGCTTTTGGATGAGGGTTAGAATGTATGTAATTGGTACTGGTTGGAAGAGAAAAGGAGGACGTGGGTTAGTGATATGGTTGGATATGGGTATGTCCTGAATAGATAGCTGATTAGAAATTTTTTTTATGGCCTCAGTGAAACAGGTATTAAAGGTATTAGCAGTCTGTTTTGGATTCTCTTGGTCTGTGTCTTGTGGGTGTGGTGTGATGGATTGACCTGGGTCTAATAATTGATTAATACTTGCTCAGAACTTTTGTGGTTGATTATGGTGGGTCTGTTGGAATTGTAAGTAGTAGTTTCTTTTGTCAGACTGCACTGCTTTTTTAGTTTTGTTTCTTAGTTGTCTGAAGTTTTGTTGATCTGCTGGGTTTTTAGTTGATCTTGATTTGTTCCAGTATTTATTTCTGAGTTTGATTTTTGCCTGGTTTCTTTTGAAAGCCATGGGGCAGATTTAGTTCTCATTCTTATAGAGCGAGTTGGGGCATGGTGGTCTAGAATGGATAAGAAGTTAGAGTTAAAGTAATTGAGAGCTTCCTCCAGTGGGAGGTATTTTAAGGGAGACCAGTTGCATGTTCCTAGTTCACTTTGGAAGAGATCGGGGTTAAAGTTTTTCTTGGTTCTAATTGTTCTAGATATGGTTGGGTTGGGTAGGTTGGTTTTATGCCTGATGATGTAGGTTAGTGAGTGGTCACTTACTCATCTGGGAGTGTACCAGATTCATATGTCTGGAGATGACTATTTGTGAGCATCCAGTCTAAGATACTTTCTTTATTATTAGGCTTGTGTATCCTGGTAGTGGTGGTAATGGTTTGTGAAAAAACAAAAAGGTTTATATGGCTTGTAGGGTTTAGACTGCTAAAACATTTCCAATCAATGTTAAAATCACCTAGGATGATGGTTTCTTGAGGTAAATTATGAGATAGGCAACAAAGGATATTTTCTATTGTTTCAATATTATTACCAGGAGGGAGATAGGTACAGATAATAAAAATGGATTTGATTTTGTTAAGTTGGAGCTTGGTAATAAGAATTCCAGCGTTGGAGACTTGAGGCGATAACAAGTTGTAGGTAGTAATCTGTAGGTTGGATTTAAAAAGGATAGTAATCTGTAGGTTGGATTTAAAAAGGATAGTAATCTGTAGGTTGGATTTAAAAAGGATTGCTACACCGCCACCCTTTTTGGTTGTACGGTCAAGTCGCAAAGTATTATGACCAGGAGGAATGATCTCATTGTCTTTAGTTGAAGGTTTTAACCAAGTTTCTGTTAAACAAAGAATGTTTAAATCCTGCCCTCCATAAATTATCTGAGCGACAAACATTTGTAATGGTTGCATTTTATTATCTAATTGTAGAGAAAGCAACTTCCAACTTTTTTGATTTCAAAACTCTTTATTTCTTCCCATTTATTTTGCTGCTTCCTCATGGTCTAGTTAACCAAACTTTGAAATGCTTATCCTAAAGTATCCCCATGTCTACAGATACTGTTGAACCAAACTGTATGATGAGCTAGAGTTTACTGGAACAGCCTTAGTTTAACTTTACAGCGTCAAAGCTATAGCAGTTATTGAACTGTATTAGTGGTAGTATCATTGTACAAAATATACTGTTTTATGGTGTTTTATGAAAGCACACTGTAGTAGTTACTGAACTGCAAAATGTATTCCTATTGTAACCTGAATGTAAATATTGGTATGAAATATAACCCAGAAAGTCATCTGTTAATATTCAAAAATTATTCTCATTTCTTGGCACAGGTAATGGCTGAAAAAATCTTGATTAGTTCACTAACTCAGTTAAAGTTAAATAAGTATATAAAATGAATATTCTACCACTGACTAAGAACAGAATAATAAAAGGGTGCAAAGATGTTCAGTGAAGCAACATTTGAGCCATGTTCATACAGCAACAGAAATGAAAGTAACCACAAGGTGACAGAAGCCGTGCGGATGGTGACAAGCAGACACTTTGTGCCGATGACCTAACATAAGGATTTCAGCCAGAACAAAAATATTCACATTCAGTTCTTTGCTGAAAGCCCTATAGCTTGTTAATGCAGAAGATGTTGCTAAAATGAAGTTATGTTCTTACCATAACATTAGATGGCTTCCTTTCAGTCTGTCTGATATGACATGTGGGTCCTTATGCCACTTGTCAGCTCCAACTCCATAGTTTTTGTGCTCCAACCTCTAGACCATTTAAGAAATTCCCTCCCCATAATGCACCCCTCCTAGCTACCTCATATTTTGACACCTTAGGACCTAGACTCAAATAGTCTGCATACTCATGGACCCTATAAGCTCTTCCCAGAAGATCCTTCGGGTTTTAGAAATATGGAAGATGGGAAGGTTGGTGGGTTGTTATCAAACATTCTGAAACAAAGGGATCTATTATTATGGTAAGTACATATATTTTATATCCTATTTCCTCTGTCCAATCTGACATGTGGGTCAGAAACCTTAGCTACAGTGATATCATAAGTAATTACTAAACTAGCTGTCCCTGTGGGCCATTTTAACCCTAGCTAATTTCATTTTTGGTCCTTGAGTTAACCTATCTCACTTAGTGTTAAACTGGTCTTACTCATCCCATAATTATATAGTACCCATAGTGAGAATAACTGGGATCATACCATAGCTAATTTGAGGGGACCTATGCAAGGGGTAAAGCATTTATTAGCTGGCTCCGTCCATTGGTAGTACAGGTGGCAGTCCTGGGTAAATTTTCTGTTTTCCATGCATACATTCAAGTTGCTCTTGAATATGGACAGGGATGAGCTTTGTTTTATGTGGATGGGGAAGCTGTTCTAGAGCAGTATTATCCTCTGTGAGATATACCTGCTCCTTCAAATCATTCTAATGATATTCATCCTCAGAGCAGAGGGAGATGGAATGATCATCCCCGTGTGCATCTTCAAAACAATCCAATTCAGCCTCTGATGTACCCCAACAGTACCTGAAGGATTGAACCAAAAGAACTGAAGAAGGATACTCCAACTTTTCCCCAAATTTTTGGTTGTGTCATACATATAGATAGGATGCACAACCTCTGGTTCTGGGGAAAGTAAGTAGGGGTCCGGGCTCTGTGTTCCTTCAGCCTAGGTGTCGAAGACAGACTGAATGAATCACTAGGCCTCTTTTTTTAATCTAATTTTTTTGGTTTCAATGGCTTATCTGAAGATTTATACTTAACCACTACCCCCAAAAGAATACATTAGTGGGAAGGAAATGGCAACAAACATGAAGGGGGTATTAAAATTAAGGAAGGATTATAAAAGAGATTATAATAAATATAAACTGCACTAAAAGACTGACTACTACACCTGTTTATAAACTACTACCAGGAAATTTTAGAAATGAGGTGGAGCATATAGCTGCCAATAATCACAATTACAGTTACAACAGTTGGGAACAAAATCTGAGGTAATTAGGAGGAGAGGTGCATTATGGGAAGGGGATTTCTAAAAGGGACTTAAGTCTGGAGCAGTAAAACTACTGAGGTAGAGCAGACAAATAGCTTGATGGCCCACAGGTCTATTCAAACATACTGAATGAATATGATCAGCTATGTTTTAAGAGACACAAAGCTAATGCAAACACATTTCCTGTTGAAAGCCATGCAGTATCTATTGATACAAGGATTACTGAACAATAATGATCCTAAGACAAAAATAAAACTAATACAATAGCTAATGCAGAAAAACAGCAAGAAACCAGACTTAAACAATACTGTGGGTATGGACCAGAAAAGTTTGTAACACTGATAACTTCCAAAAAGCAGTTACTGGAATGTACATATCAAGTGCCACTGTTTATTAGTGTGTGTGTGTTATGCAATGCATTTTCATGTCTGCAGTTTGAAACTTCCTTTAATTTCTGAAAAAGTACAAATTGTTCTATGTTCAAACCAAGATCACTGTTGCAACAGCCTAAACTATATGGGCAGCTTTGGGAAGAGAAAGAGAGGAGGCCAATTATGATTCCATGAGTCCCCAGAAAATGGTCTTAGTAAAGCCTGTCCTGGACCTAAAAAAGGGATCCACTTTGGAAGGTGCAAGTCTTGCTTAGGCAGTATCCAAGCTGCGTATGTACATCAAGGAGTGTTAATTCTCCCTTCTTCTTAAATTTGGGAAAGAAAAGTGGGAGATTAACAGTGTGGCTTAAAGTAAACTCTGGACTGCGTTTGGCATAAATGTAAGATTTGTTCTCAAAGAAACCCAGTTCCTGTGGGGAAAGAGCATCTGTCTTTTGAGCCCGTTTGCAAGGAGTTCTGGAGCAGAATTTCTTTAGTGGTGTGTTTTGAAGAGAAGTAAGCAGATACACTTGAAAAGCTTACAGTTACAAAGGCTGATTCAGATTGACAGAGGAACCTCCAAATGGTGAATCAGAAATGGAGTCTGAATCAGAAAAGTGAGGAGAAAACCCTGTATCTGTCTCTTCCTGTCCAGATTCAGGATCTTTAACTTCTTCAGGAAAACAGGTATTCTTGTTTCTCTTTTACTAGAAAGCAGCTAATAAGATGCATCAATAGCCTGAATAAAACCCTGAGCCAGACCCCGTAATCCACTCCTGTCTAAGGAAAATTGAGCTTTACAATATATAAGTAAATACATGTGTAGTATTCTGTTTTGTTTTGAAAGAAAGAAAATGAGGCCAAAAATGATAGAGATGCAGCAGTGGCTTCCCCAGAGATTGGTACAACATTCTGACATAGCAAGGAACCTTCCCTCTTCCCTCTCCCAGGACCAACAAGAGTAGTAACCCTTGACCACTAAGGTGATCCCAACAACTGCAGAGGGCATGACTAACCCCGGTCTATAATGCTACATCAGAGGGATCCGTGAAACGATGAGTAGTCTGAGGTAAATCAAATGTCCACAGTAGAACCACCCACCTGTGACTGAGGCAAATTGCTAGCCTCCTGTGGTGGCAAAGGCTGTTTGCTTATCTTTTTCTTTTTTTGTGACTGGAAGAAGGGCCAACAGTTTATTCCATGGCCAGGCTGAAAATGGTGTCTCTTTTTCTGGGAAAACAAGCAACAAAAGTCTGTATAAATTTAAAGTCTTTAAAAGTCATTTTTTTCACACAAAGACACAGTAAAATAAATAAATAAATAAATAAATAAATAATAAAAGTGCTGTGTATTGTTTGCAGCTACAGTTATGTTGGCATGGTTTGTAAGGTATAATGTTTGGGTCAGAAGTTCACAGGACAGTACTAGGCTATTGACCCGGAGGCCTGTATAAGCTTAGCCAAGAATTTCACCCATGTTCCCAGAAAGTCAGCACCTGTTTTCCCTGTCCAGCAGGGACACAGGTGGGATCCCAGGAGTATATTTTCTGTTTCTCTTCCAGTCATCTAGGATCCACTTAAAGAGGGCTAGTGAGGTACTCTGCTTGACATGAAGAAGGAGTCTATTCCACAGATGGGGAGTCATTGGAACCCAAATCTATCTCACCAACAAGTTCTATTAATGTCATAGGCCAAGTTGAGGCCTTGCGTATGGGTTGCACGAGTGGAGTTTGACTTACACAAATACAGCTACTCCATCAAGACTGAGTCTGAGACGGCCTTGTATGCCAGATACAGGTCGCCTCTGAGCAGTCTGAATGAGACTGAGTAAAGGAACAGGACATTTAGCCTGTATGTATAGGACAGGTGTGTGAGACCCTCAATTTTCCTGATCAGGAACCTCTGTGGTCTCTCCAGCTGCTGCATGTTCTTGGCAAGGTATGCAGAAGGGGGCAATGTACTCGATAATGGGTCTGATAAGGGAGGAGTACAGGGATGTTATGATCTTTTTGTTCCTGGATGAAATACCTTTACTTATGAGGTGGGCCATGTAGAAAGCATTCCATACAATAGAGGCAACCTGGTGGTCAAATGTCAGGTTGCTATCAGCCTGGGTGTCCATTTCCCTCACGACTGATTGCATGCTTAATACATTGCTATTAATGCGATAATTAGTGGGGACTCCATTTTCCCCAAAGGGGATACTGATGCATTTCTTTGCATTTAGTGTCATTATGGTGTATTTTCATTTATATAAATGTAAGAATGCCTATGTTATACATGAAAATTTAATAAAGATGTTTTTTATTAAAAAAAAAAACAAAGTAAAATTTAGCCAGCCCCCAAAAGTAAAATAAACACAATTTCTCCACAGAAAAAAATGTTTTCCAAATACTTTAAATAACTTTAAACTGACAGGAAAAAAGAACATTCTCATTAAAAAGTCTAACACAGGATCTCCTAGAGTTAAAATAACTTTTGTAAACAGAAAAGAGTTAATAAACAAACATTTTTTTTTATAATGGCAGTTTTTTCCCCCAAAGAAAACTTAATTGCTCAGCAAAGGAACAGCATAAGTCCAACGCTTATCCTCTAAAACCTCTTTAGTGGCAGGAAAGTTCTGAAGGGCGTGATACCCAAACCTGTCCTTTCAGTCAGTTCAGCTTGAGCTGATTAATGATTTGCACATGTGAAGGTACCCTGATGCAGTGAAAGCTGGCCAGCTGTTATATCTTTGCAGGATATAACCCATATAGCTTAGACTACTGCAGTAGCTATCAGCAAGAAGAACATTTGTGTAATATGACATACACACCTGTCCACATTCACATCAAACACGTATGATTGTCCAAACAGAAGCATGACCACAGTTTGTAAACTTGCCTTGGACAGAGCTGGGGCAGCAAACCAACCAGCTGCTTTCCAGTAGTTGGAGAGCTTCTTTATACAGTCCAGGAGGCCAAGGCACACAAGTCTGGTCTTAAGAAAGATGACCTGGCCTCAGGCTTTCCACGGTGTAATAGGACAACATATCCTATACGATTTGGTCATGTTTGGGTTCATTAACATACACAACCTGTGACTTGAAATTCCTGTCCTACAAAGTTAGTGCTGTACTTCCTGGAGGAGCTGAGCTACAGTTTTCACTAGATTTCACAGCCTGTCTTTGGAGATGGATTTCTATCATTTTTAATGCAAGCCAGAAATAAAGCTGGTTTAGCCATGGAAAACTATAGATTATTTCCTTTTGTGGGTGAAGTTCTGTAAGCCAAAAGTCTCCCAGAAGCTAAAGCACTTTCCACAGGAAATTAAAGCTTTTATGTTATCAGTAGGTACATGTGGTGGAGTTACAACAGGAAGCTTGGTTGATTCACATATTCATGCCCGCATTACCACTGAGAAGCTTGTGGCTCAAAACAATATTACAGTTACACTACAAACTGTTGATGAATGGAATATTCACAAAAAAGTTACTACTAAAGCTAATAAAATATAATACTTTTGACCAACTTGTTTTAAATTTGATTGGGCATAACGTTTCCACATATTGAAGCTTGTAAAATATTCTGGCAGGACGACACAAATGGTTGCTCTAGGTGCACAAAAGCTCATGAATGACAAACAAGTGACTGAATAAAACAAAACATTTTTGCACTGGAGCAAGCTCCTACACCCCTTGCTTTCTTGCAAAAATGATGGTGCATGTGGAAACACAATCATAGAAAAAACCTAGAAGAAGAAAAAAAATATAACATTTTTAACAGAATATAACTAGTCTTGATGAAATGTACCACCATTAGATGTAACTTTAAGATATTGGTCCTTCCTATTCAATACTAGGTCTCGAGGAATCTGAAGGGAAACTGTTTTCTGCAGATACAAACTCCGCCATATTGTGTGTACCATTATAAAGGAACAGTAAGTAACCACTTGACCTTTCACACTTAAAGCTGCCTGGGAAAGCTTAAATAGTCACCCTAATGATAATCATGGTCAGAGTTAAGCAGCTTGGTATAAGGCCAAAGCTATCAAGGTCTAACAATCCAGCCATCGTCCTCAAGACAAAATGATAACAAATGAACACAAACCACACCAGCTACACTCAAACAAAACATAATAAAGGATCAAGGCACTCCTACACTGCAGAATTCCATTTAAGAAATCCTGGGAGCCACCAAAATTCCCAGTCTCCCCTGTAACTTTTCGGCATAGTGACTGTTGAATATTCATAATGATACACATCTTGTTGCACTCCCTTCATTAATGCTTTCAACATATGCAGTAGTTGCTATCCTAAACAGGACACAGCTCAGCTAAGAGTCTGGATTAGTAGCTCAACTGCTTTATTAAAGGACTTTTTAATATATATATGCACAAGACACTTATTAGGTAACCTCTGCTTAAGTTATTGCCTATTAAACCACCATCAATCACCAGCATCTGCTCCACACCCTGGAAACCCTACATCTGAGCAACCTAATTATAAGTTGGTTTAAAGCTTACCTCTCTGGTAGAAAACAAGCTGTCCGGTGGCAAAACAGGCTATCTGACCTACTCCCCAATAATATTGGTGTTCCCCAGGGCTCTATACTCGGTCCCCTTCTCTTCTCTGTCTTCATAAATGATCTTCACTCAGTCATCCCCAAAGCCACCTGCATTCAATATGCAGATGACTCCACCCTGATCTGCTCCGATGTCTCTCTCACCAAACTCCAAGCTACAACCCAGTATTGTTTTACTGTAGTCGAAAAATGGTTCTCTGAATTAAATCTCATACTTAATCCTACTAAAACCAAGTTACTACTATTTTTCCCCTCTGTATCTACCTCCCAAGGAAAAGAACCTCCAAATGCCAATAACACAATCTTCCATGTGATTTCCACCAATGGCACCATCATAGAGCCTGTCTCCTACACCAAACTACTAGGTGTGACCATTGACCACAAGCTTAAATTTGATATGCACGTCAGCCTAACCATTAAGTCTGTAAACAAGAAACTCGGCTCCATGTATAGAATAAAGAACTTCTTAACCCCACACACCAAACTAACTATTGCTCGCACTCATCTCCTCTCCACCCTCCTATATGCCTCCCCGATACTTTCATTCCTCAACAAGAGAGAGCTCAATAAACTCTCTACAGCCTATAACCATATAGCCAGATTTATAACGGGAATGCCTTATCGAACCCACCACTGCCTACACCTAAAGACACTTGAATGGTTAGAATTACCCAATATTCTCAAACTCAACCAACTCGCTGAGGCATTTAAAATAATTAACCAACCGGACAAAACCCCCTCACTGAGCAAAATACTTACCCCCTACTCCAACCTAACCTGCCTCAGATCATCTAAAAGTGTCCAGGTACAGACCGTTAAATCTAACAACTCTGGAGGTGATGCTCTCTATGCCAATTCCATTGGAAAGCTCTGGAATTCCCTCCCAAACAACCTAAGACTCATGACCTCGCTTAATCAATTCAAAAATCACCTCAAAGAATTCCTTAAGTCCCACTGGCTATGCCCCTGTACTAAACCAGACTAACTCCAAATGTCCCTGACCACCTAAGCCTCTTCCCATCCCAGAGTTAACAATTTTCCCTCAAGGCTGCACAATGTAACCATGTTAGATTATCTATATAAGCTCTGTGCCTGGTATTCAACAGTATGTAAAGCCAGCTGTTTTTTTTTGCATCTATATGTTAATAATAATTACTTCTGTACGTATATGAATTGTATCTTCTCTTCTTCTTGGAGCTTTTCTCCCCGGGCCTCTACTGAAAAAGGACATGTATCCAGCTAGACCAGCCCGGTCAACAAATGTAAAATAAAATAAAATAAATAAAAAATAAATAAACCTTAGTAAATAAATCTCACAAATTATAGAAAGTTTTACTGTTTACCAAAGTTCTCATTTGAGTCCTGCATACATTTACTGAAGGACAATTATGCCCTTCATAGTCATTAGATAATATTGCCACATTCCCATGTTAGTTCTGGTATACAGTAAAGGTCAACAAGTTCCTTTAATATGCACACACATGTGCATGTTAGAAGAATTACATAAAGAATTTTGCACTAATTTTATTTTCACTAAAGACCACTGCATTCCAAGACAAAAATATCGTAAATTCCACAACTTACTTGCTCACAGAATGTCGGTTTTGCAATGCTTAATAAGGTTTTAAGTCCATGACATTAAGAAACAATTACAGGGACTGCTCATCTGATATTGGTAAGAAAATCACGCATTACTTCTTACTAAGGCTAAGGTCCATGACACCATGTGTGTGCAGCATCACACATGACCATCATGTAACTGCTAATATATTCACACCTACAAATGCATGGGTAAATCAAAGATCTATCCAAGAGTTAATTTTAGTCAAAGTTGAGCGAGTTGGAAACAAAATGAATTAATCCATCTGCCATCATTCTGGCCATCATAAAGCAGCTGGCTATACAAATAAGATTTGCTAGTAGTTTGTTTAGTTGGTACAGCAGTAGCGTTGTTGCCTCACAGCAAGAGGTTCTCCTTTTTGATTCTCGGCTGGAATGCCTTCTGTGTGGAGTCTGCGTGGCCTCCTAAAGACATGCGTGAATGGGCATGCCTTCACTGAAGGTTGGGCGTCGGGCTGGCAACTCGGCACCATAAAAATCTACTGCCAATCATTAGTGGACCGGAGTTCCGCTGTGGCAACCCCTAACCGGGAAAAGCCGAAAATAGTTGAGTAGTTTGTTTAGTAAGCTGGCTATGGGATTTGGGGGGAAAGGCCTGTGTCAAATCTTCATAGTCTCTGAAAAGTGCATTAAAAAGCAAACATGCACAACATCTCTCTCTCAACAAACCAGACAAGTCATGGCTAAAGGCAGCATGATTGCCCCCTTTTGAGTACCCGTCCCCAAACCTACCTATAAAACTACTGCTGCTAGGAGCTATTTTCACATGCAAATAATAATGTGGATCTTGCATTAAGAAGAATAAAGGGGTAATTCAGTCAGGACTCTTTCCATTCTCATACACTTGTCAGAGGACGTCTTTCTCGGGGAGCCCTGATTTGTGAAAAATGGAGTCTTGACAACAATAACAGTTTCCCTTCACCTTTTCCCTTTCAAATCTAAATGGTTCTTGCACTTTTAAACAACTGGATGCAGACAGACAGCACAGCTCTAACCCTGTGTGTGTGTGTGTGTGTGTGTGTGTGTGTGTGTGTGTGTGTGTGTGTGTGCGCACGAGTGCGGTGATTATGAAATTTTCCTACTTGACATTTGTGTGTCCCAACAGTCTAACAGACAGCAGTAAGACAGCCTAATATAAACTGTACATTGTAGAATGCACAGAGATCCTGCCAATGATTTATCAGGTAAATCAGACTGTTTTTTTCTAAAAAATGTATCTGTATACCCTACTTAACAGGTAAATGCAAAGCCATGAAATAAAATGATGCAACACAAATTGTACCTATTAAGTCATGCATCTGCAAGTCACTTGTACCTTTGTTAGAAAAGGTCTGCTGTTGCCAATACACCTGTGTCTGTTGTTTTTTAACAACTATCCTTTACTATGAAGCATTATAGCCACAGAGCAAGGAAAACAAAATGTCTACGAACAAATGGTATAAAGAAAAGAATACATTAAGATAGTTTTAATTAAGTGGTTGGGAAGGAAGCCAATGCCAAATGCTGCCAGAGTGTATCCGTTAATTGGTCGTTAACTGCATCTACGGTACTTTCTGCTTGCACAGTATTCACAGCCTACCTTAAAATGGTTTAATGAGAACCAAACTGCATTGTTCTTATTATCTTATACTTTGTAACAAAGCATCCAAAAGGACTTTCAAAAGTCAACTCCAGAAAGAGTTATAAATCAATAAAATTGATTGAGAATCTGAAACAAGTATTAACATTGTAACAAAAGTAAAGTCAATGATATTCCATGATGTGTCCGCAGCATCGTACGTGAACAACAGGTAACTGCCAGTATGTTCACACCTGCAACTGCATGAGGAAATCAAAGATCCACTCAAGTGTGACTTTTGGTCCACTCTAGATTGGACATTAGTCAATTGCCCCAAACAAAACCCAGATAGATTGTCTACCAGATGGTCTCAGTGACCATCTCCCCAATTTTCTCCTATTCAAACACACCAACATACCCAAGCCCATAACCTTTAGACAAGTTAGAGATGACCATAAACTAAACATACAGGAGATTAACTCTACTGCAATGCAAACTAACTGGAAACCACTACTAATCCTAGTTTTAGACCAATGCATCGAATACTGTAATAGTACTCTCTTAAATGTCCTCAACAAAGATGCACCCATTAGAAAAATCAGAGTCAAGGCAAACTATGCACCATGGCAGGTGGTAGGGACACAAGAGCCTTACTAAAGTCTAGAGATAAAGCTGTGAAAATCTGGAAAAGGGATAACACTAGCATAGCCAAACAAAATTTCCAACAACTCAGAAATCAGGCCAAGAAACAAACCAAATTAGACAAAAAGAACTAGTTCCTCAGGGTCCAAAACAAACACTCAAAAGACCCCCAAATGTTTTGGCATGCTATCAACTCCCTTCTAAAACCAGGAAAAATTACCACTCCAGCCTCCTCCTAAGATAAGAATACCAAAGATATAGTATCCCAAATTAATCACTATTTTATAGAATCCATCCTAACTCTATCCTCCCAGCTATCCAATAACAACCATACACATATGGCTACCAAATGCACCGACAATATTCCCCCTCCTTTGATCTCTCACCAGTTCCCACTTCGACTGTTAAAAACTCCTCCTAAAATGAAAACCAACCACCCTTGCAGCTGACAGTCTACCAGCCAACTTCCTAAAAAGTGCTGCTGAATCACTATCTTACCCAGTTTCTATCCTCATTAACCACTCCATACAGGAAGCCTATATCCCCCAACTCTGGAAAGTTTCATATATTATACCACTTCATAAAGGTGGCAATTCTTATGAATTCTCAAACTACCATCCTATTGCTATTCTAACCCCTTATCTAAACTGTTTGAGAAATGTATTCACTCTCAAGTCATGAAATTCCTAAACACACACAATCTTTTCTCCTCCACACAACATGGCTTCCGGCAAAATCAGAGCACAACAACTGCTCTCCACTCCTTCACCAACCAGGTCAACCTTCACAGAAATAACAATAATTTTGTTTCTGCAATATTTTTAGATCCCTCAAAAGCATTTAATATGGTCTGACACTCCAAACTTCTAGACTCCCCTGCCTCTCTATCCTTTCCCCTTCCACTATTGCCTGGTTTAAAAGCTATCTGTCACACAGGCAGCAATCTGTTCAATGGAAAGGCATACAATCTCCTTTACTCCCAACTATGATAGATGTACCACAAGGCTCGATTTTAGGCCCACTACTCTTCTCCATATTTACCAACAATCTACACGCCTCCTTTATACAGTATGCTGACGATTTGACTCTTATCTGCTCTGCTCCATCACTTTTCACTCTTCAACACCTCACAAGAATCCTTCACTTCTGTAGAAAGTTGGAATACTGATATCCAACTAATCCTAAACCCCAGTAAGACAAAATTGCTACTTTTCAACCCCAGCATATCTATACATACCCCCTATCCCTTTTCAATCTCTTCCAAAAATGGTACCATCATATCTCCCTCTGACCATACCAAACTCCTCCGTGTAGAAATTGACAATAACCTACTCTTGATCTCACCAGACTTGAATCATGTTACAATACAATTGCCAAGTTTGCTAACAACTGCACCTTCAGAACCCATCACTGTCAATCTCTAAGGGAACTACAATGGTTAGAACTTTTCCAGCTACTCAATTACCACCAGCTAGTCATTGCCTTTAATATTGTTAGTCATCCTGAAAAAACAGCACTAAGCCAGTTCTCTCTCCATACAGAACTGTTGTTCCCAATCTACTGAGAAATCCCTCCTCTGCATCTCTAAAGCTAACAATAACTCAGGGAAAGCTCTTTTTTTCTCTTGCCATAGCTAGATCCTGGAATAACCTCCCCCTTCTCTGACCTCTGCCCCCACTAACACACATTTCAAAAATGCCCTCAAATCACATCTTATGAATACATGATTATGATGATGCATCTCATGAATCTCACAACCTCAGCACACTTTACACCTTCCTTCCTGCTATTTCTACTGTATATATGCTACAGTTAGGTATTTTACTGTCAACTTGAAATTGCATATGTCATGTCTAATCATATGATTTTTTTTATTCCTTTATCCTGTTTCACTAATCATTGTTAAAGCTTTGATGTATAAGACTTTCTATTTTTGTAAATTTACTCACTTACTGCTGATGTATTGTTACACTGGATTGTAGGAGCAGTGGCGGCTGGTGACTTCAAATCACAGGGGGGCTGCAGGAAACAGCTGAATGGGTGGGGTCAATGGGAGGGGGTGTGGTCAACCAGAAAGGGGAGGAGCTATGCACAAAAACCACAAAAAACTAACTTTAATTAAATACGCTGCCCTGGGTGGCAAACCATCATTATGAAAGTCCAATCAAGACAAAAATAAGTGTAGAAGAATAAAAATATTTCAATGCATTGGCTGCATGACAGCTTACTTAATATCTAGATGGAAACAAAAGGTTGTGAGGCATGAAATTACTTTTTAAATACATTACTGGAATGCCAGTCAAAATCAAGTATAAGAAAAAACAGAAGCACTCAACTCAAACCACTTCTCCTTGCACTGCAGTCCTAATTATAATATATTCAGCTTTATTAAAGTACCAAGTAACATGCTGAAAGTAGAAATCTATGTGATGCCCCACTTGTAAAAATGTTTCTTATCCAAAAAGACCTGCTGCCTGACAACTTGTTTCATGGGGAAAACATGATAAAAGTAAAAATGAAAAGCAAACAAGAAACAAGCTCAAGATACATTGCTTAAAGGATTACTGTACAGGTTATGGACCACACATGATTGGCATTCTGTTTAGTTTACGGGTAAAGTCTGTAGAGATGACTGGAAGTCTCCAACAAGTGTAATGAGCTTTTAAAATAATGGAATCCTGTCGTTTAATACCCAAGGCTTATACATTATCTAGTCAAGTATTCTCTGCATGGCAACAACAGAAAGGCTTTCAATGTTGGCAATTCTTTAACAGTATGCTTATTAAAGCTTACTTGCATCTTACGATCTCAGACAAGCTTACCTTATGGTCATTAAAGCATTGCTACTTAAAACACAGAGCAACAGGCACTTTGAGTAATAAGCATAAATCTGAGTAATAAGCATAAATCAACAGTACAAAAATATGATAGAAACCAGACCATTCTGCAAAATCAAGGACAGATGAAAAGCCACTGTAGTACTTATGCAGTGTGTCCTCCCCATCCAAGGTAGATACAACTACTCCTTGCCTTGCTTGGACACATCCAGAGTCACTACATGGGGGAGTGGGGTGCAACAAGCATGTCACAATTTGAAATCTGTCTGGCTGACTGTGATGGCCCTGACACATTTGTCATACCTCTCAACCTCAAGAGCAAGAAATCTGGACAAAGCCATACACAGAAGTGGGACAAAGGCCCAACAATAAGGACAATTTTTAAATATTGCTCTAATAAACTTAGAAAGATAATAGAATAGGTCTTGCATTAGTATGAATTTTCTGAAGGGTATAAAATCTGAAACTCAAATGTCTGTCATTTTCTAACTTCAGTCTTTAGTGATTTGTCACTAATTTGCCAAAAAACACAATTTTATGAAAAATGGACCAAAAATGTGATGCAAAAATATAAAATAGACATACAATACAGCTGCTACCTGTCAAAGAAGGGACACTTTAATATTAGTACTGCTACCTTGAGCAGCTGACAAAATATAAAAGAATCTACATGCATTTCAAGTAATCTATAACTTTGATTATTACAGTTATTTCTTAATTGTAAACCCTCCATGTTTTCTTCCAAAATTGCTATTTTGCGGAGGGATTATAAGGGGGAAGAGCAACATTTTGAGCCAAAAATTGGGGAAAGTTGAGAGGTTGGCTATGCCTAATTCTATAAAGCAATCTATTTGCATGTACCTCTCAACCTGTTAATGCAGTAAATCTGAACAAGGCCAAATATATTGGGGGCACATATAAACAGTACTAAAAATTGCTCTTGTATAAATTGAGACAGTTGATAGAACAGCTCTTACTTTAACATGCATTTTTCTGAAGGTTATGAAGTCTGAAACTTATTATTGAGTGACTTCTGGCAAATCATTTAGGAATTAAAACTACAAATTTTATGAACAACAAACCAAAAATAAGAAGCAAAAATCTATTCATTCTTTGAAAATCTGGACAGTTGGGAGGTATAGTTCAGCTGGGCCTGTCTGAGTTTGCTGCCCTTCCCCCCCTGACAAAATAATGGTTGAATGGAGCCTCTGCAGCCATTCCAATGAACCATTATACTTGGCTATTTCACTCCATTTACCATAAACACTAATGTGCATACTGCTTTACTTCTATGATGAGTTGGACTTCATTTGAAAGTTTTATTTTGTATTTTACAGCACAAACACTAAGTCATCTGTTAAACAAAGCAATGCAGTCTCACAATGAAAACTTAGCATTAAAACTTCTCTGCCCTTGAAACTCACATTCATTGAAACAGCATTGAAACCCACATTCAAAGAAAATACATTTTGCCAGTGGCAGATAAAGATTAATTTTGGGCTGTTTTGAATCATAGGCTCCTTGCATATGAAACATACATGTGCTCTTTGATACACCTTCCTCATTGTACTAAAATTATATTCCTTGTACAATACAGTACACTTGTTAGAGGGTGTTTTAAATTTGTTTTGAACATTTTTCCAGTAAGCAATGAAACAAACCATATGCACCCATAATGGCAAAACTGCCCAGTTGAGAACATTTATCATAAAAAAGTCTACTCAGACTTCCACAGTCCACCATTATTAGTAAATATGCACAATTCTATAGTCCACCATTATCAGTAAATATGCACAATTCTACAGTCCACCTTTATCAGTAAATATGCACAATTCTACAGTCCATTATCAGTAAATATGCACAATCTCTGAAGTCAGTCATCTAAATAATTCCACATTAAAGAAATCTGTAACTAATGAAGCGGTTGCTGCTAGCAATCACCTTTATATTTCATGGTTTCATCGAAAAATAAAGTGTCTGTTGCCCCTCATGAATAAATTGCCTATATTACATAAAAAAAATGATAAACTAGTAATAATATTGCAAGAGGAAATGGATGGCAAACTGATAACGAACTCATAGTTAGTATCTTCACCAAGGAGAACATTCTCAGTACGGCAGCATCCACCCCTTGTGGGAGTAGAACCCACAGCCTTCTGCATCAAAAGCAAGTACACAACCTGTTGTGTTATAGTATTAACTAGGCAAAGCACTAAACTTCTATTCCCCTGCAGCTCTCAGCTCCTTGTAAAATCTACTCAATACTCAACTGCATCTCAACTTCGCAGCTCAAGAAAACTGGAAAAAGCCAAAATGTATTGGGGGTCAAAAGCCCAAAAACAGGGACACATTAAACATTGCTTGTATAATCTTGGAAAGTTGCTAGAATAAAATGTTGTGTTGCCACCATATATTTTACTGCCAAGGTCCCTGAGCAAAAACAGTCAGAGTAACATACCACTACGCCACATCAGCTGCTTTGTAAAGAGAGGAAGACTGAAACTTAAATGGCTATCATTTAGTGAATTCAGTTCTCACCATAGCTGTCAACCTCTTAGTACAAAACACCTGGACAAACCCAGTAATGAGGGAATACAGCCCTCAAACATATTCAGTGAATTCAGTTCTTGCCATAGCTGTCAACCTTAGCACAAAAACCTGGACGAAGCCAATAATGGGGGAATACAGTCCCAAAAATAGGGACAAATTTAAAATATTCATCTTATAAACTTAGAAAATTGCTAAAGAAAAGGTTGTGCTACTATGTATTCTGAAGAACATGAAGTTTGAAATTCAAATGCCGGTCAATTTTACTGCGGACAGAACAAAAACAATTTTCAGCAGGGATTAATACTGCAGACACGTCTTTGTAAAATGGCAGGGCACCAGAGCAAATCCACACAAATACAGGGAGGAGATGCAGACAGAAGCCACCCCAACCAAGAATCAAACCAGAAAACCTATAGCTGTGAGGCAACAATACTACCATTGCACCATCAATTATGCAAGGCATTAAACATTCAGAAACCTGAAGTCTGAAATTCAAATGCCTGTCAATTTTACTGCGGACAGAACAAAAACAATTTTCAGCAGAGACGCAGGGATTAAAACTGCAGACACGTCTTTGTAAAATGGCAGGGCACCAGAGCAAATCCACACAAACACAGGGAGGAGATGCAGACTCCACACAGAAGCCACCCCAACCAAGAATCAAACCAGAAAACCTATAGCTGTGAGGCAACAATACTACCACTGCACCATCAATTATGCAAGGAATTAAACATTCAGAAACCTGAAGTCTGAAATTCAAATGCCTGTCAATTTTACTGCGGACAGAACAAAAACAATTTTCAGCAGAGACGAGGGATTAAAACTGCAGACACGTCTTTGTAAAATGGCAGGGCACCAGAGCAAATCCACACAAACACAGGGAGGAGATGCAGACTCCACACAGAAGCCACCCCAACCAAGAATCAAACCAGAAAACCTATAGCTGTGAGGCAACAATACTACCACTGCACCATCAATTATGCAAGGAATTAAACATTCAGAAACCTGAAGTCTGAAATTCAAATGCCTGTCAATTTTATTTAACATTTTTAATCAGGACAGTCTGACTTGGAACAAATAAACAATTTTCAGCAGAGGCCCAGGAAGAAATAATGCAGACATGTCTTTGTAACATGGGAGGACACAAAAGCAAACCCACACAAACACAGGGAGAAGATACAGACCCCACAAATAAGGAACCCCAGCCAAGAATCAAACCTGAGAACCTGCAGCTGTGAGGCAACAATGCTACTACTACACCATCAAATATCAAGCATTGCAACATTTACAAACCACAGATATTATGAGGAACAGATCAGATCGAATATGAGGCAAAAATCTGCAATTTTTTTGCAAATGGTGGTGGGTAGGGAACTCAAGTCTTTAACACCTGCATACAGGGTACAGGGTTCAAGCCTGAGGTATTCCCTACCACACCACCATGAGCACCTGGGGCATTTTCACACACACACACACCCACACACACACACCCGCCAGTAAAGCATAAGCACCATATTCCAACTCCAGTAAAGCATAAACACCATACACACACACAATCCAGTATAAACATTGTAAAATAAAGGTAAAAAGCACCATACACTTACCTGAATATATCCAGCTAACGTACATTCTTCCCACGCAATACTCCAAAGACCCGCGAGATCCCAAGCAAAGCCCGACGAGATCCCAAAGCTCCTTCCCGATGACGAGACTGTCCTGACTGCTGCTCTTGCAGTCCGGACGCGACCCAAAATCCTAGCGAGTCGGTGCACTTTAAAAGTGCACAGACGTCTCCTTGTGTCCCCCTATGGGGACTGCTGGACTGCCTTGAGCATGCGCATAGACCGACAGTAGTCGGGACTACTGCGCATGCGCGAAGTCCGCGAAATTTAAAAAAAATATTTTTTTTCTATTTTCTTTTCTATTTTTTATTTTGAGGGGGCTGCAGTCCGGCAGCCCGATGCCACGAGCCGCCCCTGTGTAGGAGACTTTTTATGTCTGTACTTAACACAATTATCACTGTTAAATGACTGTTTATATTACCATCTTGATGTTAATCTAATTGTGGAGCTTTTCTCCCTGGGCCTCCGCTGTAAATGGATCTGTGTCCAGTCGGACTATCCTGGTAAACAAATGTAAAATAAATAAATAAAATAAAAAAATGTGTCCTGCAGCAAGACCCTCCCCCCTGAAAAGTAACCAAACCCCCCAATATCTAATACTGATTGCAGGACAGAATCCCAAGCACAGCTGGTCATTATCCCACCAACTACACCAACACAGCCCGAAGTCAAATGCTGCATTCAGTCTGTAACGACTAACAGAATGTATTAAATGCAGACCAAGAGGCTACCACAGATGATACTCATGGAGGAATTTTGTTGGGGGACACTAAGAAAGCAGCCAATAGGAGAGAAAAACAAGCTTTCAGATACATTTGTTCTGGCTGTTTTCCAGAAATCACTGACTGAAAATACACAGCTTACCATGTGTTCAAGTCACCATCTGCAATCTCCAGCACTGAATCTATCACCATATCAAGTGTACAGGCTATGTTCATGAGGGCTTAGTACTTGAAACCATGAAATTCATCTGAGTGAGGCGATTAAGAGTCAACTTTGTACAGCTAGCTGGCTTACAGAAGAGAACATTTTTCTTAACAATACATTACTTCCCAGATTGTAATATGATTCTGGTTTGTTGCCTCACAGTAAGACGTTCTCCTGTTCGATTCTCAGCTAAAGCGTCTTCTGTGTGGAGACATGCGTGAATGGGCGTACCTTCATTGAAGGTTGTGTATCAGGGCTGGCAACTCGGTATGTAAAAAATCTACTGGCAATCATTAGCGGACCGGAGTTCCGCTGTGGCGACCCATAAACGGGAAAAGCCGAAAGATACAATATATCTGGTTCAAGACAAGATTTTACAAGGCCTACCATGGAATGGGTTACCAGGACAATTCAGCAACGTTTGAGGGTGGGGATACTTTGAGAAAATAACAGAGGTTTTGTAGTTGGGAGCCCACATTTGCCCATCCCATCACTGGCAAAGTATGTCCTCATATGCTGTTGTGCTGCTACTTATAAAAATATGAAAAAAATCTTCACACTGAGCATGGCCGGTACTGCAGTCTGTCTTTTACGACTGTCAGATCACTTAAACCAAACCCCATCCTGCGGGATGGTACTTTAAGAAATAAATATAACTGATAGCCCTTACAACGTGTAATATATACGTATACATAAAGTTTAACATCGGGCAGGAGGCAAACGTGTTGACAAGTACACTTAAAAGCTTATGTACCCAAACACAACTGGGAACAAAGTTATCAAGGTTTAGTACCTTAAACTCCTGGAAACCATACATGTGTGCAAACGAGGTTAAAAGGATCACAAGGTAATCATCACCGACTGAAAAGGATACCTACCTATGTTTAGAAAGCGTTATCTTCAAAAATGGTCTCAAGACATGTTGTGACTTGCAATGAAACTAGAAGGGTAACAGGGCAGTTGTATGTGCAACAGCCATGCCGGACAGCATGTAGCTACCATGCCACAGACATGGTCCTTCCATTCTCAAGCCTCTATGCATATGCATTTAACACAGATCTTGTGGCATCAGACAGGTTCTGAACATTTGTGACAACTGGCACCAACTGCAGTAGTCTCAGAAAAAACAAATCCAAGCACATTCACATCCAGTCTCCAGGTATCCTACATGGCTGTAAAGGAAATCAAACATTACTGCTCGTGACCCATCTTAACTCAAAATCAAACTCTACTCCGTTTTAGTTAAAATTAATCACTAAATATAATGAAAAACAGTACTGAAGATTTAAGTTTAATGTATTAAAATACATTCATAATAATTTCCTGTTTTTATGGATATACAGTAAATATGTTAAAATTAGTAAAACTATTTAAAATTAAGTTCTAAAAACTATCGCCTTGCTCTTTACCAGATAGACTTTTCACTGTCATTCACTTTTACTAGTACATCACTGGGAATCACATCAGCTATCTTAAATGATTTCTCTACTTCAAAAAGATGACCACAACATTCCCATGCCTTTTTTGAAATACCGTATACCAACCAATTATACACTCTCAGTGTCCTGTATCCCATAGCCCATCACCCCATATTACATCCTAGTCAACTATGAACACCTGATTATCACCTTATCACCTGCAGATATTCACAGTAGCTGACAATCTTTTTTTTTTTGTTGTAAGGAAGGCAGGACACAGTTTGACAGCACTATTACTTACTTTAATATAACAAGTATTTCCGTTTGGTGACTGGATGCGCCGTTCCCAATGTAACATTACCATCAATACACTTTCTTACCCTTTTATATCTTCATCAGGATTCTTCTGAGTTATCAGCCTATAAACAAGAACACAACAACATGCCAGGCAACATTTACGCAGAATCTAGTTGCCTTTCTTACTAGCCAGTCAAAGAGCATGACTGCAAGCTGAAAATCCGTCATGATATCAACACATTAACAGAATATCTGATTCAGTGTTTGAAAAGAAGACTCCCCATCAGTTTATTCAGGAAAAAAAACAATACAGCTAAAAGCACACATTGCAACTTGGCATGCTCTATAATTAGCCAGTCATGTGCACTGCTGCATGTATGGGCCGACCCAACAGTCATGTAGCCCCAGGCCTAGGCCAAGAGCCTAACCAATAACAGAGCAAAGAGCATCTTAATAACATTTTTTCTTCTCTCAATCACAGCTTGATCAAACCTTAATCCACTCTCAGTCTATCTACTTTCTCTCTCTCTCTTCTCCTCATATGTAAATATTGTAAATAGCATGTAACCTTAGACCTTCTTCTCATACAGTTTAACCTGCTACTTGAAGGAAACTACTAAATCTATTATCTACCTTCCTGAATGATGATTTTTGAAGTATACTGTGTGTTTTTGCTTTTTTTTTTACTAATCTGTATCAATGTAATGTAATTTCAAATGTATATATTTTATTACTACCTTTTACACCATGTAACTAAGATTGAATTTGCTTTGCTTTTGGAGCTTTTCTCCCCGGGCCTCCACTGAAAATGGGTACGTTCTGGCCCAGTGGACTTCCCCGGTAATCAAACTGGAAATAAATAAATAAATAAATGCATTGAATACTGAAAGTCAAAGACGATATTTTCACAACCAGTACAAACAAACGGCTTTAAAACATGGGATGGAGACGACAGCAATCTAACTTTAGTGTGAAGCTTCATGCTCATGTCTGCTTTCTACAGCTTTACATTTCTAGTATAAGGACTGGAAAAAGCAAATACCATTCAATCTTGAGCCTGGGGCAGGGCAAGAATGTTATGATTTGAAGTGATGGGGTGGTGTAGGGTGGTTATGTACTTTGTGACATAAATAAATATTCTGCTTACAACAGGAGTAGTTTTGCAGGTCAGTTTAGAATGTTTACTTTATGTCCGAAGTGATAAGAAAAGAGGGATATCTTATCTAACCCCGCATTCTTTTTATGTAGAAATATGGATTCCAAATTAAAATATGATGGTGAGACCTTCATTTCATTTTTCCATGGGGTAAAGTGGGATGTTTAGTATAATAAACTAAACACTTTGCCTTATATTCTGTGGGTAACAAGTTATGGTGTACCTAGTTTAATTATGGGGTTGACAACAACTGTGAAACTTGTTTGGGTTGTTACCCAGAAGTTTATTTGAACAGTTTATACATTCAGTTTGATGCTTCACCTTACACTTACACAGTATTGACAGCCCACCTCAAAATGTTTAATTAAAGACAAAGTGCTGCAATACAGCAACCAAAGGGACATTCAAAGGTCACCCCACCAAAGTTATAAGTCAATAAAATTGATTGTTCACTCAGTTTCTGAGAATCTGAAACAAGTATTAACATTGTAACAAAAGTAAAGTCAGTACTACTACATGATGTGTGCGCAGCATCATACATGAACATCAGGTAACTGCTAGTATGTTCACACCTGTAACTGCATGAGTAAATCAAAGATTCACTCAGGTGTTATTCTTGGTCAGAGATGAACAGTCTGGTACCAGAGTAAACCCATTTGGGTGTAAAACACCAGCTGCTGTCTCTCAGACCACCTTAAACCTGCTTTCACATTTGCTAGTTATTTAGTTCAACTGCTAGTTATTGGTAATCTTTATACCACGTCCTTCTACTAGTACATGAAAACTGAGAAATACGGGTAGGTACCAACACAAACCTGATATGGTCAATGCCCAGGCTTGACAGAAAGGATCTTTGTAACCAAGATAATCCAAGGAAAGAACTGCTCTAATATCACTGTTATGAACCTTGGATAATGGACATGTGCCCTCCAGGAAGACCCCCTCCCCAAAAAAAAGAGCAACCACTAACCCCATATCTAATGCTGGTTGCAAGAAAGAATTCCAGGCACAGCTAGCCATTAAGACTTCCTATGCAGCAACACTGCCTGCAGTCAAATAGTACATTCTGTCTGTTATGACAAACAGAATGTGCCAACTGTAGATCATGAGGCTACTACAGATGACGGTGTTGGCAGCACGTGGCTAGACATCCACAGACATGGTCCTTTCATTATCAAGCCTCTACACATATGCGTTTAACATAGAACTCAGGGGCCTGACAGGTGCTGATCATTTGTGACAACTGACGCCAGCTGCAGTAATATAAAAAAAAAACCAAGTCCTACCGCATTCACATTCAGTCAACAGGTATCCTACACAGCTATAAAATATATCAAACAATTCTACTCATGTTACATGTTAATTCAGTTAGAATCAAACCCTACTCTGTTCTACTTAAAGTAAATCTTGAAATATAATGAAAATCAATACTGAAGCTTTAAATTTAATACACCGCCTGTAATATCCTCCTGTCATATGTACATATTGTAAAGATAAAAAAATTAATAAAATATTTAAAAAGTGCTAAAAAGCAACCACCTTGGTCTTCACTAGATGAACGTTTCACACTCACTCACTTTTACTTTTACATCATCGGGAATCATGATGTCAACTATCCTAAACAATATCACTCCATGAAAACGACACCCACCACATTCACATGCACTTGTAGAAATACCTCGTACCAACCAATTAGACATGTCTAGTGTCCCATACCCCAGAGCCTGTCCCCCATATTACATCCTAGTCTACTATGAATGTCTCATTACTGCCACCAGATGTTCACAGTAGCAGAGAATGTTTTTGTAAAGAAGACGGGGCACAGTTGAGACCAGTATTACTCACTTTAATATGACAAGTATTTCTGTTAAGCCACCGGGTACTCCCTTCCCACTATAACGTCACTGCCAGTCCACCTCCTTACCCTTTTATATCTGTGTCCTGCTTCAACTTCTCCTTCTGCTGTCTCTTAAAACCAAATGCTACAAGTGAAAACCAGATTATGTCCGTCTCTCTTCTCTTTCATCAGCCTACAAACAAGAACACTATGCTGTGCCTGTGAGTATTTACTCAGCATATAGTTGTCTTTCCTGCAAATCAGCAAAAGCACATGACTGCAAGTTGAAAATGTGTCATGATACTAGCATAGTAACAGAATACTTGATACAGCATCCAAACATAAGACCCCCCTCAAGACATTCTGAAACACAAAACCAGTGCAGCAAACAACACACACACTACAACTCGGTATGCTCTAAAAGTAACTAGCGATGTACACTGCTGCAGGTAGGGAAGGTCTCAACAGTCATGCAGCATAATGCCAGGCCCAAGAGACTAGCCAATAGCAGTGCAAAGAGTATCTTGACAAAACTTTGCTTATACCAAGTATCATAGACCGAATATTTTTACCAACAATGCAAAAGTGACTTTAGAACAGAACTGAAAAGCAATTAGTGAAATATAAATTGTATTGGAGAAATATCATATTGTGAGACAATGAGTTAGTCAAAATTCTTATGCCGAACATGAACCGTGAAATTTCTGTTGAAATGAACTCACCAGGAATCTTGAGTCAAACATAAGCAAACCATCTGATGCCATAGCTCTCAAAGTTTACACAGGAGGATGTTTCTTTACAATTTTCCAATTACTAGCACACATATCTGTTGTGTATATCCATAGGTGCGCGCACACACACACACACACACACACACACACACACACACTAAATGGTGAGGCCAAAGATTCATTGCTTAAAATTCAGCTTATTGTATGCAAACCACATGGAGATACAGTACCGTTGCTTAGCTTAGGGTAAAACACAACACATTTGCTGGAAGCTAAGTGAAGCAGACGTCTGACAGAGGGGTACAACGGAAAGTGGTGATCCCAGGAATGTAGTCTGAACAAAAACACTACGACAATGGAGCCTAGTACCAACAACAGTCACAAACCAGCAAAACCAAAGGTACTAGTGGAAGAAACACGGCTCCTTTTCTTTTTTAGCAGCTTTATTGGCGAAAAGTTACGAAACACAGCAGCAATACGTAATTCAGCAAAACACTCCAAACACATTAACGCTATGTCTCCACACCTGCGTTTTCGTTTGAATACACTTCCTCAGATGTACAAGAATAATACAAACTCTTCCCCTTCTGCTTAAATACTATTACTAATTAAATAATTGATCCTCATAATACAATAAAATACTTGTAAACGAAAAAAAGTCTCCGGCACAATAAAGGATATCCTTCCACAGTAAAAGCAGGCAAACCACTCGATAGATGCAAAAATAACTTTAATCCAAAATGTCACGAAAACCAAAGTCCAAAAACCACAATCTGAGTCGATTAAGCGCTTTCGTCTCCTACAACGGAGACTTCATCAGAATGAATTTAAATAGTTCAAAATGCGCTTTTTATACACTCGCCGTTGTCTTTTAATTAAACAATCAAAGAATTCAAAAACTTGTTGTCTTAAAGTCATAGCGCTACTAACAAATGTTAATATGTAGTACTCATTTAAAAGACATGAATAATGCAGAGTGTTAATTCCTAACAAAAACATATTAATTCTATTATTGAACAATCAAACCCAAATCAATAAATCACAAAATAAAATAAATTGAATGACAGAGACAGAACCACCAATATCTAAAAACATTTACATCAGTCACAGGCTGAATATTGAAGTACACATTACGATACCATTACAAAATACATAGTATCATCAAAATTTGAATGGATGAATTTAAAAACCTAGATATTCCTAAAACAAATACATAAAGTGCCTACAACTATAAGCATGTAAGGGACAAGGTACCCTTTATTGTATATATGGAAAAAATCACTCAATATCAATGAACAAAATATAATAAGAAATGAATAAAAAATGAATAAAAATAAGAAATGAATAAAAATGGAAATAGAACCTGTAGTGCTCAATATAGATTTCATCATGTTCTGCAAGTATACCAAGACATCAATTGGTAAATTTTATGTGGAAGTGTGTGTGTGCACATAATATGATTATGTAATAATCATAATAATGAGTGTATACCAAAATGTAAATATAAATAAAAAATACGAAATAAAAAATAATAATAAATAATAAATAATAAATAAATAACAATAAAAATATATATTGGTAAACATATGAGCAAGCTTACATTAATAAAATATAATAAAATAAAATAATATAAGATAATACAAAATAATAACAATAACAATAAAAATAATACAAAACCATATATATATATTTTATCTGTGTATAACATAGCGAAATTCAAGCAAGCTACAAATAATACTATTTTAATACTATTTTACTATCATATTTTATAACTATGTAGAGTTTTTAACTTTGATATGTGCAATGTTAATATAGAAGCTAATATGTATTTATTTATATATTTATTTATATATTTATATATTCACATGTTAAAATCATATATATTTATATATTTATATATTAATATATTTGTATATGTACATGTTTATATGCCTATATATTTATTTATGAATTAATGTAAGCTTGCTCATATGTTTACCAATATATATTTTTATTGTTATTTATTTATTATTTATTATTTATTATTTATTATTATTTTTTATTTCGTATTTTTTATTTATATTTACATTTTGGTATACACTCATTATTATGATTATTACATAATCATATTATGTGCACACACACACTTCCACATAAAATTTACCAATTGATGTCTTGGTATACTTGCAGAACATGATGAAATCTATATTGAGCACTACAGGTTCTATTTCCATTTTTATTCATTTCTTATTTTTATTCATTTTTTATTCATTTCTTATTATATTTTGTTCATTGATATTGAGTGATTTTTTCCATATATACAATAAAGGGTACCTTGTCCCTTACATGCTTATAGTTGTAGGCACTTTATGTATTTGTTTTAGGAATATCTAGGTTTTTAAATTCATCCATTCAAATTTTGATGATACTATGTATTTTGTAATGGTATCGTAATGTGTACTTCAATATTCAGCCTGTGACTGATGTAAATGTTTTTAGATATTGGTGGTTCTGTCTCTGTCATTCAATTTATTTTATTTTGTGATTTATTGATTTGGGTTTGATTGTTCAATAATAGAATTAATATGTTTTTGTTAGGAATTAACACTCTGCATTATTCATGTCTTTTAAATGAGCACTACATATTGACATTTGTTAGTAGCGCTATGACTTTAAGATAACAAGTTTTTGAATTCTTTGATTGTTTAATTAAAAGACAATGGCGAGTGTATAAAAAGCGCATTTTGAACTATTTAAATTCATTCTGATGAAGTCTCCGTTGTAGGAGACGAAAGCGCTTAATCGACTCAGATTGTGGTTTTTGGACTTTGGTTTTCGTGACATTTTGGATTAAAGTTATTTTTGCAACTATCGAGTGGTTTGCCTGCTTTTACTGTGGAAGGATATCCTTTATTGTGCCGGAGACTTTTTTTCGTTTACATCTGTTGGCGTTTTGCTTTTGGATTACAATAAAATACTTAATTACACTAATCATCATATATTACATAAAAAACCACCTTCACAAAGTGCCTTCATATCTTCCCTTAAAATCATGTTACAATTTATTACATTACTAATCGCTACATTTTATCCCTATAATTAGTTAATACATTTTATTCATAAAATTCAATACATTAAAACATACATTTTATATATAAAAATTCATACATAAAAAATATATATATATATATGTGTAAACATATAACCAAGCAACCATTCAATGCTCCCTCTGGTGTCTAGATGAACACATTACACCCACCATTTTCATAACAATGCTTAAATTAATACATTTCAAGGTTTTTTGTTGTTACTAAAACACAAGTTCAAGTTCATTTCCTGGAGATACCCTGTTCACTTACACATCCTACCCTCTTCTTTTTCAAAAAATGGAAAATGTTATATTTTGTATTTAGTTATCTTAAATTTAATTTCTTGGTAATTTTACCCCCAGTGTATACATTTCCCACATCAGAGCTTCGCTGCTCTTATTTTCAATACTGGGGCCAAAGATACATAATTGTTCAGCCCTGGAGGGTTATAAGCTTCCAAATGGAGTTGCCAAAGTAACTCTTTATACTCAATTGTCTCCTCCCATTGTCCACCACAAATGTCTTTATTTACAACCTCTAACACAAAAAAGGTATATTCAGCTTCTTCACATTTTGTTTTGTGCTTGTACAGAGCATTACACATACTTTTTGTCTTCATTTCATAGTTATGCTCGTAAATTCTATCCCTTAGTCTTCTTTCAGACTTCCCCACGTAAAATGCCTCACATTTCTTACATGTACTTAAATATATTATACCTTTTGTTTGACAATTAACATATTGCTTGCTCTGCACTAATATATCCCTACTTTTCACATATATTGTGTCTTTGTTGCTAACATATGGGCACTGGGAGCACCTCCCACATTTGTATGTGCCTTTTCTCTCCCTAGTAATGGTGTTTTCCTTTCTTTTCCTTTCAAACAGGTTTTTCAAATTTCTTCCTTTTCTAAATGTACATTTCAAGGGTTGTGTAAACAGACTTCTCAAATCAGAAAGTTCACCAAACTTAACCCACTCTTCCTCCACTATTCTTTGGATGACCTTAGCCTCTCCACTGTAATCTATTATAAAGTTATTTCTTACATCAAAAATATCTTTTTCAGTATTGGTCACCTCCTTAAGGTCATCTTCCTGCCCTAAGATAGGCCGATATTTAC
Source organism: Protopterus annectens (assembly GCF_019279795.1). Lineage (NCBI taxonomy): Eukaryota > Metazoa > Chordata > Ceratodontiformes > Protopteridae > Protopterus > Protopterus annectens. The sequence continues at coordinate 801,672,161 of NC_056750.1, read as the reverse complement.
CCAATCTTCCTTTCCTCACTTCCTTCTCAATTTCAACAATTAAGTTCCTTGGGTAACCTCTATCCATAAACATCCCACTTAATTTCATGCACTCTTCGTCAAAGTCACTGTCCCTAGAGGACATCCGACTACCTCGAACATACTGCCCTTTGATTATTCCCTTTTTATGATGATGGGGGTGTGCACTGTCATATGCCAAAAAGGAGTTAGAATAATTGTCCTTTCTAAATACTTTAGAATAAAATACCCCTTCTCCTTTCCCCACAAAAATATCCAGATATTTCAGAGACTCCACACTCTTAGAATAAGTGAATGATAAAAAGGAGGTTGTTTGAGAGATATATTGAAAAAAGGAATCAAACTCAGCTTCTGTGCCGACCCATAATATACAAATGTCGTCCAAAAACCTTTTATACATTTTCCAGCAGCTTTTAAACTGTGAATTCAACACATACTTTTGCTCCCAAGCTGCCAGAATAATGTTTGCATATATGGGTGCACAATTTGCACCCATAGCAATTCCTTTTATCTGCCTAAAAAATTCACCTTCAAAGTGTAAGAAATTACTTTTCAGCACAAGTTCCATTAATGTCAAAATTAGACAAAAATCATTGTGAGTAAACTTTCCATAGTTAATCAATGCCTCCTCAAACCAATCCATTCCCTCTTTGTATGGGATGGATGAAAAGAGGTCCACAATGTCCAGGGTTATAAACACTAATTCATCATCATAAAACTCCTTCTTAAGATTCCGGAGTAGATCCCATGAGTCTTTTACTACACCTCCACATTCATTAACTATTCCCTTTAACTTACAATCCAGCCATCTGGCTATAGGGGCAGTAACGGAGCCCTCTGAAGAAACTATAGGTCTCATAGGGGGGGTTTTCTCATCCTTATGTACCTTTGGTATTCCAAATATGTTAGGAACCTTCGGTTTCTCCACATTTAAAAATCTAAATGTGCTTAAATCAATTACTCCTTCTAATAATAAATCGTATAATTTTAAATAAACATTTCTATTGGCAATATTTATTTCATTTATAGAAGCTCTCACATATCTATCTTCGTTGCCTAAAAGTTCCAACATTTTGGCCTCATAGATCATTTGGTCCATAATTATTGTACCCCCTCCTTTATCTGGTCTCAATATTCTTAAGGTAGGGTCGTTTGATAGTTGCACTAGTAACTCATTTTCCTCCTTCGTTAAATTATAACCTATCCTACTGTCCATCAAAACTTTCCTTAACCTCCTTTCAGTTACCATTTCAAAGTTCTTTAATTGTTGATTTAAAGGGGGATTGTACACACTTCTTTTCCTTAAATTCCCATTTACCATACTATCATTGCTTTTTTCTTGGAACATTAATTCAAGATTCTTCTTTCTTGTGAACATTTTAAGATCAATTAACACTTTGTTCAGATCAGCCTTCCTATTGGGCACAAACTTCATTCCCTTAGTGAATAATTGAAAGTGAGTGGCTGAAATTTCTACACCACTATAATTGTAAATGTTGTAGTTCCCTAATTTCCATACTACTCCCTCCTTAACCATTTTGTTCTCACTCTGAGGTGTTTCCATACTTCCACCTCCACATTCTACCATTCTCTGTAAGGCCTGCTCCTGTCCTGATACCTTTGAAATTGAGCCCCCCCCCCCTGGGTAGTTTTTTGTAGGTTCCTCTGATGGTAATTTTTGATTCTCTCCGACCTACGCAACTCTGGATAATCATTCTCCCCCCTACCTTCATCCCTTTCAACTCTCTATACATATTCTTCTTCCCCCAAATTTTCCTGGTTATGAACAATGTTAAATTTTTGCGGAAAAAAATCCCTAGGTTTTGGGTAATTTATCTTTTCCTTGTACTCCATAATGTCCCTATCAAGCTTTTTACATTTCCTCTCAAAAATGTTGCTCATACTCTTCTCTATACTTCCCAATGTATTTTGGTATTTAACCTGGTTTTCCTGCACTTCAAAAAGTAAGTCCTTAGTGATACGTTCATTCACTTCTTTTATTTTATTGTTTAAATCATCCATAACCCTCATATTTTCTTTTATAATAGCCTTAAGAATTTCAAACCCACACATGTCGAAAATCTCTATTAATTCAACATGAAATTCACTACCTATCCTAACTTTGTTAGGGTACCGGCACACCCTCAACCCTTTAGGTACAATTTTTAAGCTTAAGCATTCATTTAAATATGCATTTTCCATTTCCAGGTTTTTAAATTTAAATAACATTTCATCAAATACTTTCAAATTGTTTTTAAAAGATGAATAACCATCATTTGAAGGCCCTTTGTACACATTTTTAATTTTAAAATTATATTTATAGTTATAAACATTGTCAAAGTCCACTTTAGTTTGTTTGGAATACACATCATTTTCTTCGTTAAAGTTACCTGCAGTCCTGCTACCAGCCGTAACATTGCTGTAACTTCTAGCTATATTTCCAACATTTTTATGTCTCACCACCCTGTTTTCACTACTGTCCATTGTAAGAGGCGGATAGGCATCCTCCTCCGAGCTCCTCGAGAAAATATTTGGTATGCCAACTTCATCTTGCAGCACACCCTGTCTCCGGTTGATGTTCTGGCTCCCTTCACGTCTATCCGGACTGGGGAAAACGCTCTTTCCTCTATTCCTTTCTCTTTCCCTCCTCGGGAGAGCCTCCTGGTTGTTCGGCACACCACTCAAGGACGCACCACCATTTCCTGCTAGCAATTCTAGTAATTGAGTCAACTGATTGGATAACTTATCCAGTCTATCAGAGCTTGCTGTACAGTCCAATCCGGTTACGCCTTCCACGCTTGCTGACGAGCCTTCCTCCACCTCCATAACACAACCAACACCACGACAATGGAGCCTAGTACCAACAACAGTCACAAACCAGCAAAACCAAAGGTACTAGTGGAAGAAACACGGCTCCTTTTCTTTTTTAGCAGCTTTATTGGCGAAAAGTTACGAAACACAGCAGCAATACGTAATTCAGCAAAACACTCCAAACACATTAACGCTATGTCTCCACACCTGCGTTTTCGTTTGAATACACTTCCTCAGATGTACAAGAATAATACAAACTCTTCCCCTTCTGCTTAAATACTATTACTAATTAAATAATTGATCCTCATAATACAATAAAATACTTATTTACACTAATCATCATATATTACATAAAAAACCACCTTCACAAAGTGCCTTCATATCTTCCCTTAAAATCATGTTACAATTTATTACATTACTAATCGCTACATTTTATCCCTATAATTAGTTAATACATTTTATTCATAAAATTCAATACATTAAAACATACATTTTATATATAAAAATTCATACATAAAAAATATATATATATATATATATGTAAACATATCTGATGCCATAGCTCTCAAAGTTTACACAGGAGGATGTTTCTTTACAATTTTCCAATTACTAGCACACATATCTGTTGTGTATATCCATAGGTGCGCGCACACACACACACACACACACACACACACACACACACACACACACACACACACACACACTAAATGGTGAGGCCAAAGATTCATTGCTTAAAATTCAGCTTATTGTATGCAAACCACATGGGGATACAGTACCGTTGCTTAGCTTAGGGTAAAACAACACATTTGCTGGAAGCTAAGTGAAGCAGACGTCTGACAGAGGGGTACAACAGAAAGTGGTGATCCCAGGAATGTAGTCTGAACAAAAACACTTCCAGCTCCATAACTTGCTGCCTGCTGTCAGAGACAGTACCTGACTACATCCAAAATGTGAATTATCGCAAGCTTTCTCAACTGAGTTCCACAGACCTATCTTTCTTGAGAGTCATACCTCACTGTTACAGGTCTTCTCTCAAGCAAAATCTATCCCTAGCCTTAGCTGGATGCCCCCATCTCTTCTTGCCTTCTTCCTGTTTCCTCTAAAAATATATTCACCAAATCATCATCACACCTCTCACATAATAACACTAACCACACACCCACCCTCACGGAGGCTCTCAATAGAAATGTACCCAAACAGCAGAGACCTCCAAGACAGGAACACACACCATCAACGCAGCATAAACCACAGGATACACAGATCACTTCCACAGTGTGCCCCTCAACCTAAGACCCTAAGGCTAAAAACCTTGCCCAATACACTAATTAAAGGTGACTGTAGTGAGGCACACAGATGTCCCACTCACTAGGCTGAATAAGGAAAAGGTAACAGTCAGCTGTCTGTCACGTGCCAGAATCTGACACATAACACATGTACTCAGGTCACTCCACAAAAAGTACAAATATGACTCTGTCATTGTCCATGTTGCTGTGAATTACCTGAGATGCACCTCATGGACTACATAAAAAGAGACATGGTGGAGCTCTCAGATTATGTGGCCCAGGCAGGTATGACACTAGCCCTGAACAGTATCCTATCATCACCCAGAATTATACCACAGTACAAAGAAAAAATGACTGACTTCAACAATTGGCTAGGTTTCCGGTGTCATTCAAAGGGGATGTGGTATCTATCTGCTTGGGATGACATGATTGACAGACCTCTCAAATTATGTGGCCCAGGCAGGTATGACACTAGCCCTGAGCAGTATCCTACCATCACCCAGAATGATACCACAGTACAAAGAAAAAATGACTGACTTCAACAATTGGCTAGTTTTCTGGTGTCATTCAAAGGGGATGCAGTATCTATCTGCTTGGGATGACATGATTGACACACCTCAATGCTTTGCCAGAGATGGCCTGCATCCATCACCCCTGGGTTTCTGGGTACTGGCTAAAGGTCTTGCCACCCCTATAGTGCCTTTTTTAACCGGTGTGCCAAAGACCAAATTGCCACCATAACAGCTATAAATAAATGCAATCTGAGGGTCATGCTGCTCAATGCTAGAAGCCTAAATCTCAAGATACACTCACTCAAAGCTCTCCTCAAAATGGAGAGCATCGACATTTGTGCTGTAATGGAGACCTGCTTTAAAGAGGCAGAAAGTACCCCTGCACTACCAGGCTATAACTCATTCCACTGAACAGCAGGAATACAGGCAAAGCAAACACAACAAAACAGCTAGAAAGCACCAAACACTGTAAGAAGCTGCAAATATGGCCAAAATTGTGAAAAATACTCCTTTATTGAACATGAAGCACTTTTCATCTCGCTATGAGCGAGACTTCTTCAGACTACACACAATCACGCATCTTCAATATTTAAATGCATTAACATAAATTAATAATTAAAGGACTACCCCAACCACCAATCAGAACTACTTAAATAATTTTGAAATACTCTTCCTTGCGACCTTAATAAGTAGGTCATAAATTAATACACATTTCCACACTGAATCATCCAACATCATATAACCAAATGTATAAAAAATATATAAAGCATGTGTAACATGTAACAGGAGTATTTTTTCACTATTCTGGCTGTATTTGCAGCTTCTTACAGTGTTCAGTGCTTTCTAGGTGTTTTGCTGTATAACTCATTCCACACCTTCCGGCCCCAAAACATGGAGCGAAGCTCCAAAGGCGGTGGTGTCTCCATATTCATAAAGGATATGCACACCTCCAGACTAGTAGCCCACCATAACGCATCTGAGGTACTTCAGGTACAACTACCATTGGGTAAGATGGCGATCCAGGTCATAGCCTGCTATAGGTCCTCAACCATGTCCCTAGACTCTCAGTCCATGTTCCTAAGCACCCTGGAATCTATAAAGGTCCAAGCAATTGCCCTCTTTCTAGGAGACTTCAACCACCCCTCCATCAACAGAGAAAACTATTCAAGCACCAGTACACTGGCCCAACGCTTCCTGGAATTCATCAATTCCAATGCCCTGGACCAGCTCATCCTGACCACCACTAGAGGAAACATCCTTGACCTGGTTATTACTAACATGGGTGACCATTGCTCTACACCATTAGTCAATCCCTCCATGGTCAGATCTGACCATAAACTAATCACCATGGAAATCCACATCTCATCCACACCCCCCCTGCAAAGGTAACCACCTTGAAAAACTTCTCCAAAGCTGACTTTGGACTCCTAAAACCAGAGGTGGCTAACTTCACGGCACCCATGCCAATGGAAATAAGCTGCACGACTGCCGAATCATACACCAATGCACTGTATGAACATGTACATAAATACATGGAACTAGCCATACCCAAAAGAACCAAGATGTTCTCCTTAAAAAAAAAAAATAAAAAATTAAAAAAAAAAAAAGGAAGCCAATCTGGTGGTCCCCTGCCAATTATAAACTCTACAACAGAAGGAAGAAACTGTTGCAGAAAAAGGTGAAATCACAAGACTGGAAAAACTCCCTTATTAGCCACAACAAAAAGTTGAGATCCCTTAGGAAATCCTCTAAACCCAGCTATGAAGGTAGAATTGCGGCAGACACTAAAAACAATCACAAAGCCTTCTATAGCTATATGAATAACCTCCATGGCAATACTCAGATTTGCTCTGAGATACTGCACAATGGTACCTCCTATACTGACCCAACAGATATTGGCAACATACTGGCCGACAGACTCAGTGCCAGTTTTGCCCCTCCCCCCCAAAGGACCAATCACAATACCAGAAGAATGCCAGGCACCCAGCATTACTGCAGCACATGTTAAAGCTGCATTGTCCAAGGCCAAGAATGCAGCTTCCATAGGACCTGATAATATCCCTGGCTGTGTTCTACATGAACTACAAAGCAAACTAGCACCACATCTGTGTGCCCCGTTCAGTCACAGTCTCACCTCAGGCTTTGTTCCTACCGAATGGCGCACTGCTGCAGTCATCCCTCTCCATAAATGGGGAGTGACTACAGACCCCGGGAATTATCGCACCATTAGCCTGACAAGTCTGATATGTAAAGCTATGGAGCGCATTATCATGGACCTGATAAACACAGATATAGGAAATCTTAAAACACTACACCCCACACAATTTGGCTTTGTGAAAGGGAGATAATGCCTGTTCAACCTGGCTGACTTCTTTGAGTCAGTCACCAAGGCTGTGGATGAAGGTAAGGCAGTGCATACAGCCTTCCTCAATCTGGCCAAGGCCTTTGATACCATTCCTCTCTCAGGAATTATTTTTAAACTTACCAAATGAGGCATCAACCCCTATATCACTAGGTGGGTTGCTAATTGGCTCAAAGATAGAACACACAGTGTGAAAGTAGCAGACTCCAAGTCAGACTGCCGACCAGTCACTAGTGGAGTCCTACAGGGATCTGTCCTGGGTTCTCTCCTGTTTGGCATCTACTTCTCAGAAGTCCAGGCCAACACAAAGGGAGTCTTGCTGACCAAGTTCACATATGACTGCAAGCTAGGAGCCATTATTAATTCCCCAAGTGATGCAGACATCCTACAGAAAAGCCTCACTGAGACCAATGACTGGTGTCAAAACCATGGCCTTAAGCTTAATGTCAAAAAATGCATCATCATCTCCTTTGGCAAAAACTCAGTTCTCAATAATTACCACATTGATGGGAGCCCACTGAACACTGAAGGTGTTATAAGAGATCTGGGGACGCAGGTTGACAGCAACCTCTCCTTCGACCACCACATTGCAACTGTGGTCAGAAAGTCCTTCTATGTGGCACATCTCATTACCAAGGGTTTTGCATCCAGAAAGAAAGAGGTTATCGCCTCTCGCTACTCTTGCCTCATTCAACCAGTCATCAAGTATAATGCCCCATTTGGCAGGTACCTCACTAAACACCTGCAACAGCTGGAGTGGGCACAGAAGTACCTTACGAAGAGGATCCTAGGCATTAAACACGTGTCCTACATGGACAGACTCAAAGGGCTCCAGTTATTCTCTGTCTCATATCACCTTCTTAGAGGTGATCACTGCTTGACTTACAAAGCCATGTTTGACTCAGCTCTGTTAGAAGTGCTACATCTAAAGAAATCCCAATCTCTCCACACCACATACTCCAGAGACCTCAACCTCATTACCACAATCATCAGAACATGCTGGAGGGACAGGTTCCTCACCCAGGGACTGCCCATGGTCTGAAACAGACTTCCTATACATGTCAAGCAGAGCACCTTGCTGACCTTCTTCAAGACAAATCTTGATGAGTGGATGGGTAATAGAAAGTTCACTACAGGGATCACTCCAGTGGCTCTACTTGATAGAGGCACTGGGAACTGACGTTGGGCGGCACGATGCCAGGGCACTTCTATGGGCATGGCTTGTAAAGGTTCCAGGACCATTCACCTTGTACACACCTATGAACCTATGAACTCGTCACAGCTATACAATCTCTCAAAAATAAAAAGTTGCACTTACCTGTAATGCCCAGCAAATATTGCATATATTTATGGTTCATACAGTCTTCTGGTAGTAGTCTTCTTTGGCAAACATGACAATTTCCAAATCATTTCCCAAAATTGTAGCTATGTACTACATTCCCATGTATAAAAAGATGGCCAGTACCCTTAGCAAGTGGCTCAGCAGACGTTTTCCTTCTTTTACACGAGAAGCAATATAAAAAGATTGCTCTAAACACTCAAACTGCTTTTCACTCTGACTGTGTGTTCTTAACTGAGCCAAAAGTCCTGCAGGAAGTTCACAATGTGCCTCACCACTTTTAAATCCATAACCCACCAATAATGACATCTGTGCCACTTTTCATAGTCCCACAGGAAGTTCACAATGTGCCTCACCTCTTTTAAATCCATAACCCACCAATAATGACATCTGTGCCACTTTTCATAGTCCCACAGGAAGTTCACAATGTGCCTCACCTCTTTTAAATCCATAACCCACCAATAATGACATCTGTGCCACTTTTCATAGTCCCACAGGAAGTTCACAATGTGCCTCACCTCTTTTAAATCCATAACCCACCAATAATGACATCTGTGCCACTTTTCATAGTCCCACAGGAAGTTCACAATGTGCCTCACCTCTTTTAAATCCATAACCCACCAATAATGACATCTGTGCCACTTTTCAGAAACTGAAATTGCAGTCCCTTCATTGTGAAGCATTAATGGAGTGGGAATCAGTCAGACATGCAGAATGAATCTCTGTCTCCACTGCCAAATTAATATGAATGGAGACATTTTTACCTCCTTTCACGTCTCATGAAGGTGACTGGTGAAGTTTTCACCTCCCTTCACACCTGCTGTGGAATTGTTTGTCATTAAAGTTTTGTTTCACCTGAAGGTTCAAGTGATTAACTGCCCCCATCACAAAGCTAAGAATGAAGAGACCAAGTTATTTTGTAAATCACTTAAAAACTCACACAGCATGACAATCCTCACCAGATAGTGTAACACTGAATTAAAATTATGTCATTATTCTTATAGTAAAAGTATTAAATGTTAATCAAAATGTGGGTAATGGCATCATTTACAAAATAGTGAATTGTGTGTGAAGACTGAGATGAAAACTGGTAGAAAATGTTGTATTAGCACTGAACATGACTGCCCACTAGCTTCAGCAATAATTTGCAAATGAACCTATGTCACTAGGATCCATGCATGTGACTATATGGTCACTGTCCCCCAGTGGCAGGTGACAACTAATACAAATGAGTGATATCATTCCTCTTTAGTAAATAGGACAGTCACAACTAGATTTTATGACTAATGCAGTTGTCACCCATGCCTCTCAGCTGCCAGATTTTAGCAGAATATCCAGATTTTTGCATAATATTTTGGTCTGTTCCTTATAACATTTGCAGTTTTCTAGCAAATCTCTGTGGACTGAAGTCACTAAATAATGACAGTTTCAGACTCCATATCATTCAGAAAAGCCATGCTAACACAAATCCTGTTATTCTTGCAAATTTCTAAGTTTATGAGTAGTATTTAAAATGTGTCCCTATTTTTGGGTTTTGTCCATCCGTTATTTTAGGCTTCGTCCAGATTTCTTGCTCTAAGGGGTTGAGTGGTATGTCGTCACGTAAAAGTTGAGTAAAAGCATGCATATAAATTAATTGATGCATATAGTCTCCATTCCAGAGTTACCTAAATTAGGAAGGTTTGCATCATAAAATATATATTCTATGTCAGCAGGAATTAATCAGTGTCAGCAAACTACTGCACAACATATTAGCACCCAAAGCATACAACCTTTTCATGCCCACAGTGTAACCTATTAGAAAACAGTATGCCAGTGAGTGGTAGATTCAGGTTCTATTTCCTCCCAGGGCACACCAAGTGGCTGGTGGGTGACATCATGCTCCCCAACTCACAAGCTGATACTATATGGGAAAGCTGAAGGAAATGGTTAACCGAGTCTGTGTTGGTCAGAATGACGGTCATAGTTGGGTCATGTTAGTAAATTACAGAGGTGGTAACTCTACTTATGCACATGCACTCAAAAGCTGCTTTAAGACGGATTTGCCTTCTTAGAGACAGTGACCGCAGTGCATTATAGGATACCAGCCACGGATTCTCTGCTTCTAGAGGAAAAAAAGTCCACATGTGGACTGTGACAAATTTGAAGGACTGTGGCTGAAAGAAAAATGCTCGTCTAACCTGAATCTGCATAGTAAACTGTTTTCAGACTTGTATGCAAGTCACTGGCTGTTCTACAAAAATATCATGTCCAAATCAAGTATGCTCATAAGTGTATAATAATAAATAAAGCTCCTTGGTCCAAAGGTTTTCAACTGACTTCTTGACCACGTCATCCAAAGTGAGTCATAAAATGGACATTCTGGACAAAAGAGGTAATGAGCTTTCAAGTGGTCACCATTGTATTCTGGGTTGCATCATCTACCTAGAGTGATTGCTGGACACAACATGTAAAGTGGGTGTATTGACAACATTTCACTGATGCAAGCTCCCACCTTCAGAATATCTTCTCTCATATGCCTCGACTGATTTGGACTACAAGTCTAAATGGAGCCTGTTCAAGACTTCCAATGCAGTGAAAGCTGCCCAGCTGTTAAATCTATGCAAGATATAACCCCTGTAGCTTAGGCTACTGCATGCAAGCATGGAAGAACATTTGTGTAATGTGGCATACACAGCTGTCTACATTCACATCGACCACATATGATCAGCCAAACAGAAGCATGACCAGTTTCTATACTAGCCTTGGACAGAGCTGGGGCAGCAAACCAACCAGCTGCTTTCCAGTGGTTGCTGAACTTCCTTGTACAGTCCAGTAGGCCAAGGCACACAAGTCTGGTCTCCAGAAATACAACCTGGCCTCAGGCTTTCCACAGTGTAATAGGACAACATATCCTATATGATTTGGTCATGTTTGTGTTCATTCACAGCTTTACTCTATGTAGTTTAAAACCTGTGACTTGAAATTCCTTTCCTACAAGGTTAGTGATGTCATTCCTGGAGGAGCTGAGCTACAGTTTTCACTAGATTTCACAGCTTGTCTTCGGAGATGGATTTCTATTATTTTTAATGCAAGCCTGAAATAAAGCTGGATTAGCCATGGATAACTACAGATTATTTCTAACATACCTTATGTGAGTGAACTTGTCTAAGCGAAAAGTCTCTCAGAAGCTAAAGTACCTGTCCACAGGAAACTAAAGCTTTTATGTTATCAGTAGGTACGCCTGATGGACTTACAACAGGAAGCTTGGCCAATTTACATATTCATGCCCAAAATACCACTGAGAAGCTTGTGACTTAACTCCCACTTGGGTTGGGAGGGTGGCCTAATGGTTAAGGTGTTTACCTTACAAACACAAGGTACAGGGTTTTAATTTCACAGGGGATAATTGGCTAGGCTCAAAATGGCTCACAAGGGCAGTTAGCCTAGTACTAACCTAACCTACAATATTACTGTTACACTAGAAACTGCTGATGAATGGAATATTCACACAAAAGTTACTACTAAATCTAATACAATATAATAATTTCAACCAACTTGTTTTAAATTTGATAATGTATAAAGTTTCCACATACTGAAGCTTGTAAAATATTCTGGCAAGAGCTACACAAATGGTTGCTATAGGTGCACAAAAGCTCATGAATTACAAGCAAGTGACTGAATAAAACAAAAACATTTTTGCACTGGAGCAATCTCCTACACACCCTGCTTTCTCTCCAAAATGATGGTGAATGTGAAAGCACAATCATAGAAAAAACCTAGAAGAAGAAAAAAAAATCACATTTTTAACAGAATATAACTACTCTTGATGAAATGTATCACCATTGATCAAACTTAAAGATGATGGCCCTTCCTGTTCAATACTAGGCCTCGAGGAATCTAAAGGGAAACTGTATTTTGCAGATACAAAGTCCACCATATTGTGTGCAGCATTATAAATAAACAGTAAGGAACCACTTGACTCTTCACCCTTAAAACTGCCTGGGGAAGCTATAATAATGGTCAAAGTTAAGCAGCTTGCTACAAGGCCAAAGCAATCAAGGTCTATCAATCCAACCATCATCCTCAAGACCAAATGATAGCAAATGAGCACAAACCACAACAACTACACTCAAACTTAAATGATAAAGGAACGAGGCAATCCTACACTGCTGAATTCCATTTAAGAAATCCTAGTAGCCACCAAAATTCCCAGTCTCCCCCTGTAAAGTTTCAGCATAGAGACAGTTCAATATTCATAATGATACACATCTTGTTGCACTCCCTTCACCAATACTTTCCACATAGGCAATAGTTGCTATCCTAAACAGAGGACACAGCTCAGCTAGGAGTCTGGATTAGTAGCTGAACTGCTTTATTAAAGAACTTTTTAATATATATGCACAAGACACTTATTAGGTAACCTCTGCTTAAATTATTACCTATTAAATCTTAGTAAATAAATCTCACAAATTATAGAAAGTTTTACTGTTTAACCAAAATTGTCATTTGAGTCTTGCATGCATTTGCTAAAGGACAATTATGCCCTTCATAGTCACTAGATAATGTGACCACACTCCCATATTAGTTCTGGTATACAGTAAAGGTCAACAAGCTCCTTTAAAGTGCACACACATGTGCATCTTAGAAGAATTACATAAAGGATTTTGCACTAATTTTATTTTCACTAAAGACCACTGCATTCTAAGACAAAAATATCTTAAAATTCCGCCACCTACTTGCTCATAGAATGTAAGTTTAGCAATGCTTAATAAGTTTTTAAATCCATGACATTAAGAAACAATTACAGGGACTGCTCATCTGAGCTTGCTTAGAGAATCACGCATTACTTCTTACTAAGATTAAGGTCCATGATACCATGTGTGTGCAGCATCACACATGAACATCATGTAACTGCTAATATGTTCACATCTGCAAATGCATGAGTAAATCAAAGATCTGTCCAAGTGTTAATTTGGGTCAAAGTTGAGCAGGCTGGAAACAAAATTAATTCATCCATCTTCCATCATTCTGGCCATCATAAAGCAGCTGGTTATACAAATAATATTTGCTAGTAGTTTGTTTAGTAAACTGGTTATGGGATTTGAGGGGGGCAGTATCATATCTTCATAGTCTCCCAAAGGTGCATTAAAAAGCAAACATGCACAATAGCTCTCTCTCAACAGACCAGACAAGTCATGGCTGAAGGCAGCATGATCCCCCCTTCCACGTACCCATTCCCAAACCTAACTATAAAACTACTGCTTCTTCTTCTTTCGGTTTTTCCCAGTTAGGGGTTGCCACAGTGGATCATCTGTCCGGTCATGATTGGCAGTGAAGTTTTACAGTGTCGAGTTGCCAGCCCGGCGCCCAACCTTCCACAGAAGGCACACGCACACACTTACACCTAGGGCCAATTTTAGAGTGTCCAATCCACCTACTGCATGTCTTTGGGATGTGGGAGGAAACCCACGCGACCACAGGGAGGACATGCAGACTCCACACAGAAGGCACCCCAGCCGAGAATCGAACCAGAGAACCTCTTGCTGTGAGGCGGCAATGCTAACTGCTGCACCACCGTCACATGCAAATAATAATGTAGATCTTGCATTAAGAAGAAGAAAGGGATAATTCTGTCAGGACTCTTTCCATTCTCATGCACTTGACAGAGGACATCTTTCTCGGGGAGCCGAATTTGTGAAAAACGGAGTCTTGACAACAATAAGAGTTGCCCTTCACCTTTTCCCCCTCAAATCTAAATGGTTCTTGCACTTTTAAACAACTGGATGCAGACAGCACAGCCCCAACCTTGTGTGTGTGTGTGTGTGTGTGTGTGTGTGTGTGTTTGTGTGTGTGTGTGAGTGTATATATGAGTTCAGTGATGATGAAATTTGCCCTACTTGACATAAGTGTGTCCTCCTGACAGTCAACCAGACAGCAGTAAGACAGCCTTATATAAACTGCATTGTAGAATGCACAGAGATACAGCCAATGATTTATCAGGTAAATCAGACTGTTTTTTTTAATGTATCCCTATACCCTACTGAATTTTATGTAGAAATATGGATTCCAAATTAAAATGTGATAGTGAGACCTGCATTTGATTTTTTTTCCATGGGAAAAAGTGGGACGTTTAGTATAATAAACTAAACACTTTGCCTTATATTCTGTGGTTAACAAGTTATGGTATACCTAGTTTAATTATCGGGTTGACAACAACTGTGAAACTTGTTTGGGTTGTTACCCAGAAGTTTATTTGAACAGTTTATACATTCAGTTTGATGCTTCACCTTACACTTACACAGTATTGACAGCCCACCTCAAAATTTTTAATTAAAGACAAAGTGCTGCAATACAGCACCCAGAAGGACATTCAAAAGTCACCCCATCAAAGTTATAAATCAATAAAACTGATTGTTCACTCAGTTTCTGAGAATCCGAAACAAGTATTAATGTTGTAACAAAAGTAAAGTCAATAATTCTACATGATGTGTGCGCAGCATCATACATGAACATCAGGTAACTGCTAGTATGTTCACACCTATAACTGCATGAGTAAATCATAGATTCACTCAGGTGTTATTCTTGGTCAGAGATGAACAGTCTGGTACCAGACTAAACCCATCAGGGTCTAATGCTCCAGCTGCTGTCTCTCAGACCACCTTAAACCTGCTTTCACATTTGCTAGTTATTTAGTTCAACTGCTCGTTATTGGTAATCTTTAAACCACGTCCTTCTACTAGTACATGAAAACTGAGAAATACGGGTAGGTACCAACACAAACCTGATATGGTCAATGCCCAGGCTTGACAGAAAGGATCTTTGTAACCAAGATAATCCAAGGAAAGAACCACTCTAATATCCCTCTTATGAACCTTGGTTAATGGACATGGGAAGACCCCCCCCCATAAAAAGGGGCAACCACAAACCCCATATCTAATGCTGGTTGCAAGAAAGAATTCCAAGCACAGCTATCTATTACCCTTCCTATTCACCAACACTGACTGCAGTCAAATACTACATTCTGTTGGTTACGACTAACAGAATGTGCTAACTGTAGATCATGAGGCTACCACAGATGATGATCTTGGCAGCACGTGGCTAGACATCCACAGACAAGGGCCTTTCATTATCAAGCCTCTACACATATTCATTTAACATAGAACTCAGGAGCCTGACAGGTGCTGACCATTTGTGACAACTGACGCCAGCTGCAGTAATATAAAAAAAACAAGTCCTACCGCATTCCCATTCAGTCAACAGGTAGCCTACACAGCTATAAAATAAATCAAACAATTCTACTCATGTTACATGTTAATTCAGTTAGATTAAAACCCTACTCTGTTCTACTTAAAATAAATTGTTAAATATAGTGAAAACCAATACTGAAGCTTTAAATTTAATACACCGCCTGTAATATCCTCCTGTCTTATGTACATATTATAAAGATATAAAAATTAATAAAATATTTAAAAAGAAGTGCTAAAAAGCAACCACCTTGGTCTTCACTAGATGAACTTTTCACACCCGCTCACTTTTACTTTTACATCATCGGGAATCATGATATCAGCTATCCTAAACAATATCTCTCCATGAAAACGACGCCCAGCACATTCACATGCATTTCTAGAAATACCTCGTACCAACCAATTAGACATGTCTAGTGTTCCATATCCTGTTCTTCTGCGGTGGTGCAGCGGTAGCGTTGTTGCCTCACAGCAAGAGGTTCTCCCATTCGATTCTCGGTTTGGGTTGGGAGTGCCTTCTGTGTGGAGTCTGCATGTCCTCCCCATGGTCAAGTGGGCGTTCGAAAGACATGCGTTGAATGGGTGTGCCTTCATTAAAGGTTGGGCATCGGGCTGGCAACTCGACATCATAAAAACCAACTTCCAATCATTAGCAGACCGGAGTTCTGCTGTGGCAACCCCTAACCGGGAAAAGCTGAAAGACAAACAAGTGTCCCATATCCCAGAGCCTGTCGCCTATGTTACATCCTAGTCTACTACGAATGCTTCATTATTGCCACCAGACGTTCACGGTAGCAGAGAATGTTTTTGTAAAGAAGGTGGAGCACAGTTGAGACCAGTATTACTTACTTTAACAAGTATTTTTGTTAAGCCACCGGGTACTCCCTTCCCACTATAACGTCACTGCCAGTCCACCTCCTTACCCTTTTATATCTGTGTCCTGCTTCAACTTCTCCTTCTGCTGTCTCTTAAAACCAAATGCTACAAGTGAAAACCAGATTATGTCCGTCTCTCTTCTCTTTCATCAGCCTACAAACAAGAACACTATACTATGCCTGTCAGCATTTACTCAGCATATAGTTGTCTTTCCTGCAAATCAGCAAAAGCACATGACTGCAAGTTGAAAATGTGTCATGATACTAGCATAGTAACAGAATACTCGATACAGCATCCAAACATAAGACCCCCTTTAGGACATTCTGAAACACAAAACCAGTGCAGCAAACAACACACACACTACAACTCGGTATGCTCTAAAAGTAACTAGCCATGTACACTGCTACAGGTAGGGAAGGTCTCAACAGTCATGCAGCATAATACCAAGCCCAAGAGCCTAGCCAATAGCAGTGCAAAGAGTATCTTGACAAAATTTTGCTTATACCAAGTATTATAGACCGAATATTTTTACCAACAATGCAAAAGTGACTTTAGAACAGAACTGAAAAGCAATTTGTGAAATATAAATTGTACTGGAGAAATATCATATTGTGAGACAATGAGTTAGTCAAAATTCTTATGCAGAACATGAACTGTGAAATTTCTGTTGAAATTAACTCGCCAGGAGTCTTGGGTCAAACATGAGCAAACCATCTGATACCATAGCTCTCAAAGTTTACACAGGAGGATATTTCTTTACAATTTTCCAATTACAAGCACACATATCTGTTGTGTATATCCATGGGTACACACACACACACACACACACACACACACACACACACACACACACACACACACACTACATTGGGAGACCAAAGATTTGTTGCTTAAAATTCAGCTTATTGTATGCAAACCACATGGGGATACAGTACTGTTGCTTAGCTTAGGGTAAAACACAACACATTTGCTGGAAGCTAAGTGAAGCAGACATCTGACAGAGGGGTACAAAGGAAAGTGGTGATCCCTGGAATGTAGTCTGAGCAAAAACACTTCCAGCTCCATAACTTGCTGCCTGCTGTCAGAGACAGTACCTGACTACATCCAAAATGTGAATTACCACAAGCTTTCTCAATTGAGTTCCACAGGCCTGTCTTGTCATGCCTGACTGTTACAGGACTTCTCTCACACAAAATCTATCCCTGCCTTAGCTGGATGCCACCATCTCTTCTTGCCTTCTTCCTGTTTCCTCTAAAAATATATTCACCAAATCATCATCACACCTCTCACATAATAACACTAACCACACACCCACCCTCACGGAGGCTCTCAATAGAAATGTACCCAAACAGCAGAGACCTCCAAGGCAGGAACACCCTTGATCAACACAGCACAAACCACATGATACACAGCTCACCTCCACAGTGTGCCCCTCAACCTAAGACCCTAAGGCTAAAAACCTTGCCCAATACACTAATCAAAGGTGACTGCAGTGAGGCATACAGATGTCCCACTCACTAGGTTGAATAAGAAGAAGGTAACAGTCAGCTGTCTGTCACGTGCCAGAATCCGACACATAACACATGCACTCAGGTCACTCCACAACAAGTACAAGTATGGCTCTGTTATAGGTTCATAGGTTGGTACTAGGCTATTGGCCCTAGGGCCTGTACAAGCCTAGCCATAACAATTCCCTGGCTATTTCTTCCCACACTATTTACTTCCCTGGATCCCTGTCTAGCAGGGCGACTGACATGATCCCTGGGGTGAATTTCCTTTCTCCCATCCAATCATCAAGGTTCATTTTGAAGAGGGCCAAAGAGGCGTTCTGCTTGACATGTATGGGCAGTCTATTCCAGAGTCTGGGGAGTCTGTGGGTCAGAAACCTATCCCTTCAGCATGTTTTGTTTATTGTGATGACAAGATTTAGATCTCTGGAGCATGTGGCTCTGAGGGATTGGGATTTCTTTAAGTGTAGCATGTCCAACAGCTCTGGGTTTGACATGGTCTTGTATGTTAAGCAGAGATCACCTCAGAGTAGACGATATGCGACAGAGTATAGCTGGAGTTTTTTAAGGCGGTCAGCATAGGGCATCTGTTGGTGTGAATGACCTGAGATGCACCTCCCTGGACCACATAAAAAGCAACATGGTGGAGCTCTCAGATTATGTGGCCCAGGCAGGTATGACACTAGCATGTGTATCCTACCATCACCCAGAATGATACCACAGTACAAACAAAAAATGACTGACTTCAACAATTGGCTAGGTTTCTGGTGTCATTCAAAGGGAATGCAGTATCTATCTGCTTGGGGTGACATGATCGACAGACCTCAATGCTTTGCCAGAGATGGCCAGCATCCGTCACCCCTGGGTTTCCGGGTACTTGCTAAGGCTCTTACCACCCCTAAAATGCCTTTTTTAGCCTGTGTTCCAAAGACCAAATTGCCACTATAACAGCTATATATAAATGCAATCTGAGAGTCATGCTGCTCAATGCCAGAAGTCTAAATCTCAAGATACACTCTCTCAAAGCACTCCTTAAAATGGAGAGCATTGACATTTGTGCTGTAATGGAGACCTGCTTTTAAGAGGCAGAAAGCACCCCTACGCTACCAGGCTATAACTCATTCCACTGAACAGCAGGAATACAGGCAAAGCAAACACAACAAAACAGCTAGAAGGCACCGAAAACTGTAAGAAGCTGCAAATACGGCCAGAATAGTGAAAAAATACTCCTTTAATGAATGTGAAGTGCTTTTCATCTCTCTATTAGCAAGACTTCTTCAGACTACACACAATCACACATCTTCAATGTTTAAATGCATTAACATAAATTAATAATTAACGGACTACCCCATCCACCAATCAGAACTACTTAAATAGTTTTGAAATACTCTTCCTTGCGACCTTACTCAGTAGGTCATAAATTAATACATATTTCCACACTGAATAATCCAACATCATATAACCAAATGTATAAAAAATATATAAAACATGTGTAACATGTAACAGGAGTATTTTTTCACTATTCTGGCCGTATTTGCAGCTTCTTACAGTGTTCAGTGCTTTCTAGCTGTTTTGTTGTATAACTCATTCCACACCTTTCAGAAATCATATGCACACCTCCAGACTAGTAGCCCAGCATAACGCATCTGAGATACTTCAGGTACAACTACCATTGGGTAAGATGGCAATCGCGGTCATAGCCTGCTACAGGTCCTCAACCATGTCCCTAGACTCTCGCTCCATGTTCCTAATGCTCCAAGCCAATGCTATTCAAGCACCAGTACACTGGCCCAACACTTTCTGGAATTCATCAATTCCAATGCCCTGGACCAGCTCATCCTGACCCCCACCAGAGGAAACATCCTTGACCTGGTTATTACTAACATGGGTGACCATTGCTCTACACCAACAGTCAATCCCTCCGTGGTCAGATCTGACCATAAACTAATCACCATGGAAATCCACATCTCATCCACACCCCCTGCAAAGTTAACCACCTTGAAAAAATTTCTCCAAAGCTGACTTTGGACTCCTAAAACCAGAGGTGGTTAACTTCACGGTACCCATGCCAATGGAAAATAAAAAAAAACAAAACAAAAGGAAGCCAATCTGGTGGTCCCCTGACATTAATAAACTCTTCAACAGAATGCAGAAAAAGGTGAAGTCACAAGACTGGAAAAACTCCCTTATTAGCCACAGGAAAAAGTTGAGATCCCTTAGCAAATCCTCTAAACCCAGCTATGAGGGTAGAATTGCAGCAGACACTAAAAACAATCACAAAGCCTTCTATAGCTATATCAAGAACCTCCACAACAATACTCAGATTTGCTCTGAGATACTGCACAATGGTACCTCCTATACTGACCCAACAGATATTGGCAGCATACTGGCCAATTTTACCCCCCCCCCAAAGGACCAATCACAATACCAGAAGAATGCCAGCACATGTTAAAGCTGCATTGTCCAAGGCCAAGAATACAGCTTCCATGGGACCCAATAATATCCCTGGGTGTGTTCTACATGAACTACAAAGCAAACTAGCACCACATCTGTGTGCCACATTCAGTCACAATCTCACCTCAGGCTTTGTCCCTACCAAATGGCTCACTGCTGCAGTCATCCCTCTCCATAAAGGGGGAGTGACTACAGACCCTGGGAATTATCGCACCATTAGCCTGACGAGTCTGATATGGAAAGCTATGGAGCGCATTTTCATGGACCTGATTAGCAAAGATAGAAAATCTCGAAACACTAGACCCCACACAATTTGGTTTTGTGAAAGGGAGATCATGCCTGCTCAGCCTGGCTGACTTCTTTGAGTCAGTCACCAGGGCTGTGGATGAAGGCAAGGCAGTGCATACAGCCTACCTCAATCTGGCCAAGGCCTTTGATACCATTCCCCTCTCGGGAATTATTGATAAACTTACAAAACTAGGCATCAACCCCTATATCACTAGGTGGGTTGCAAATTGGCTCACAGATAGAACACGCAGTGTGAAAGTAGCAGACTCCAAGTCAGACTGCCGACCAGTCACTAGTGGAGTCCTACAGGGATCTGTCCTGAGTTCTCTCCTGTTCAGCATCTACTTCTCAGAAGTCCAGGCCAAAACAAAGGGGCTCTCGCTGACCAAGTTCGCAGATGACTACAAGCTAGGAGCTATTATTAACTCCCCAAGTAATGCAGACATCCTACAGAAAGGCCTCACTGAGACCAATGACTGGTGTCAAAGCCATGGCCTTAAGCTTAATGCCAAGAAATGCATCATCATCTCCTTTGGCAAAAACTCAGTTCTCATTAATTACCAGATTGATGGGAGCCCACTGAACACTGAAGGCGTTATAAGAGATCTGGGGATGCAGGTTGACAGCAACCTCTCCGTCAACCACCACATTGCAACTGTGGTCAGAAAGCCCTTCTATGTGGCACATCTCATTACCAAGGGTTTTGCATCCAGAAAGAACAAGGTCATAGCCTCTGTCTAATCTTCCCTCATTCAACCAGTCATCAGGTATAATGCCCCATTTGGCATGTATCTCACTAAACATCTGCAACAACTGGAGAGGACACAGAAGTACCTTACGAAGAGGATCCTAGGCATTAAACACGTGTCCTACATGGACAGACTCAAAGGGCTCCAGCTATTCTCTGTCTCATGTCACTTACTTAGAGGCGATCACTGCTTGACTTACAAAGCCATGTCTGGCCCAGCTCTGTTAGAAGTGCTACATCTAAAGAAATTTCAATTTCTCCACACCACATACTCCAGGGACCTCAACCTCATTACCACAATCAACAGAACATGCTGGAGGGACAGGTTCCTCACCCAGAGATTGCCCATGGTCTGAAACAGATTTACTATACATGTCAAGCAGAGCTCCTTGTTGACCTTCTTCAAGACAAATCTTGATGAGTGGATGGGTAATAGAAAGTTCACTACAGGGATCACTCCAGTGGCTCTACTTGATAGAGGCACTGGGAACTGACGTTGGGCGGCACAATGCCAGGGCACTTCTATGGGCATGGCTTGTAAAGGTTTCAGGACCATTCGCCTTTTACACACCTATGAACCTACGAACTCGTCACAGCTATACAATCTCTCAAAAATAAAAGTTGCACTTACCTGTAATGCCCAGCAAATATCGCGTATATTTACGGTTCATACAGTCTTCTGGTAGTAGTCTTCTTTGGCAAACATGACAATTTCCAAATAATTTCCCAAAATGTTAGCTATGTATTACATTCCCATGTAACAAAAGATGGCCAGTATCCCATAGCAAGTGGCTCAGCAGAAGTATTCCTTCTTTTACATGAGAAGCAATATAAAAAGATTGCTCTGAACAAATTTTCACTCCGACTGTGTGTTCTCAACTGAGCCAAAAGTCCTGCAGGAAGTTCACAATGTGCCTCACCTCTTTTAAATCCATAACCCACCAATAATGACATCTGTGCCACTTTTCATAGTCCCACAGGAAGTTCACAATGTGCCTCACCTCTTTTAAATCCATAACCCACCAATAATGACATCTGTGCCACTTTTCATAGTCCCACAGGAAGTTCACAATGTGCCTCACCTCTTTTAAATCCATAACCCACCAATAATGACATCTGTGCCACTTTTCATAGTCCCACAGGAAGTTCACAATGTGCCTCACCTCTTTTAAATCCATAACCCACCAATAATGACATCTGTGCCACTTTTCATAGTCCCACAGGAAGTTCACAATGTGCCTCACCTCTTTTAAATCCATAACCCACCAATAATGACATCTGTGCCACTTTTCATAGTCCCACAGGAAGTTCACAATGTGCCTCACCTCTTTTAAATCCATAACCCACCAATAATGACATCTGTGCCACTTTTCATAGTCCCACAGGAAGTTCACAATGTGCCTCACCTCTTTTAAATCCATAACCCACCAATAATGACATCTGTGCCACTTTTCATAGTCCCACAGGAAGTTCACAATGTGCCTCACCACTTTTAAATCCATAACCCACCAATAATGACATCTGTGCCACTTTTCATAGTCCCACAGGAAGTTCACAATGTGCCTCACCTCTTTTAAATCCATAACCCACCAATAATGACATCTGTGCCACTTTTCATAGTCCCACAGGAAGTTCACAATGTGCCTCACCTCTTTTAAATCCATAACCCACCAATAATGACATCTGTGCCACTTTTCATAGTCCCACAGGAAGTTCACAATGTGCCTCACCTCTTTTAAATCCATAACCCACCAATAATGACATCTGTGCCACTTTTCAGAAACTGAAATTGCAGTCCCTTCATTGTGAAGCATTAAGAGAGTGGGAATCAGTCAGACATGCAGAATGAATCTCTGTCTCCGCTGCCTCATTAATATGAATGGAGACATTTTTACCTCCTTTCACGTCTCATGAAGGTGATTGGTGAAGTTTTCACCTCCCTTCACACCTGCTGTGGAATTGTTTTTGTCATTAAAGTTTTGTTTCACCTGAAGGTTCAAGTGATTAACTGCCCCCCATCACAAAGCTAAGAATGAAGAGACCAAGTTATTTTGTAAATCACTTAAAAACTCACACAGCATGACATTCCTCACCAGATAGTGTAACACTGAATTAAAATTATGTCATTATTCTTATAGTAAAAGTATTAAATGTTAATCAAAATGTGGGTAATGGCATCATTTACAAAATAGTGAATTGTGTGTGAAGATTGAAGAGATGAGAATTGGTAGAAAATGTTGTATTAGCACTGAACATGAGTAACAGTTGCACATACTGACCACTGGCTTCAGCAATAATTTGCAAATGAGCCTATTTCACTAGGATCCATGCATGTGACTATATAGTCACTGTCCCTCAGTGGCAGGTTACAAGTAATACAAATGAGTGATATAATTCCTCTTTAGTAAATAGGACAGTTACAACTAGATTTTATGACTAACGCAGTTGTCACCCATGCCTCTCAGCTGCCAGATTTTAGCAGAATGCCCAGATTTTTGCATAATATTTTGGTCTGTTCCTTATAACATTTGTAGTTTTCTAGCAAATCTATGAGGACTGAAGTCACTAAATAATGACAGTTTCAGATCCCATATCATTCAGAAAAAACATGCTAACAAAAATCCTGTTATTCTTGCAAATTTCTAAGTTTATTTAAAATGTGTCCCTATTTTTGGGGGGTTTGTCCATCCATTATTTTAGGCTCTAAGGGGTTGAGGGGTATGTTGTCACCTAAAAGTTGAGTAAAAGCATGCATATACATTAATTGATGTATATAGTCTCCATTCCAGAGTTACCTAAATTAGGAAGGTTTGTATCATAAAATATATATTCTATGTCAGCAGGAATTAATCAGTGTCAGCAAACTACTGCACAACATATTAGCACCCAAAGTGTACAAACTTTTCATGCCCACAGTGTAACCTATTAGAAAACAGTATGCCAGTGAGTGGTAGATTCAGGTTCTATTTCCTCCCAGGGCACACCAAGTGGCTGGTGGGTGACATCATGCTCCCCAACTCACAAGCTGATACTATATGGGAAAGCTGAAGGAAATGGTTAACCGAGTCTGTGTTGGTCAGAATGACGGTCATAGTTGGGTCATGTTAGTAAATTACAGAGGTGGTAACTCTACTTATGCACATGCACTCAAAAGCTGTTTTAAGACGGATTTGCCTTCTTAGAGACAGTGACCGCAGTGCATTATGGGATACCAGCCACGGATTCTCTGCTTCTAGAGGAAAAAAAGTCCACATGTGGACTGTGACAAATTTGAAGGACTGTGGCTGAAAGAAAAAGCTTGTCTAACCTGAATCTGCATAGTAAACTGTTTTCAGACTTGTATGCAAGTCACTGGCTGTTCTACAAAAATATCATGTCCAAACTCAAGTATGCTCATAAGTGTATAATAATAAATAAAGCTCCTTGGTCCAAAGGTTTTCAACTGACTTCTTGACCACGTCATCCAAAGTGAGTCATAAAATGGACACTCAGGACAAAAGAGGTAATGAGCTTTCAAGTGGTCACCATTGTATTCTGGGTTGCATCATCTACCTAGAGTGATTGCTGGACACAGCATGTAAAGTGGGTGTATTGACAACATTTCACTGATGCAAGCTCCCACCTTCAGAATATCTTCTCTCATATGCCTCGACTGATTTGGACTACAAGTCTAAATGGAGCCTGTTCAAGACTTCCAATGCAGTGAAAGCTGCCCAGCTGTTATATCAATGCAGAATATAACCCCTGTAGCTTAGGATACTGCAGTAGTGATCAGCATGGAGCCCACTGAACACTGAAGGCATTATAAGAGATCTTGGGACGCAGGTTGACAGCAACCTCTCCTTCGACCACCACATTGCAACTGTGGTTAGAAAGTCCTTCTATGTGGCACATCTCCTTACCAAGGGGTTTGCATCCAGGAAGAAAGATGTTTGTGTAATGTGACATACACACATGTCCACATTCACATCAACCACATATGATCGGCCAAACAGAAGCATGACCACAGTTTGTATACTTGCCTTGGACAGAGCTGGGGCAGCAAACCAACCAGCTGCTTTCCAGTGGTTGGAGAACTTCCTTGTACAGTCCAGTAGGCCAAGGCACACAAGAATGGTCTTTAGAAATACAACCTGGCCTCAGGTTTTCCACAGTGTAACAGGGCAACATATCCTATATGATTTGGTCATGTTTGTGTTCATTCACAGCTTTACTCTATGCAGTTTAAAACCTGTGACTTGAAATTCCTGTCCTACAAGGTTGGTGCTGTCCTTCCTGGGGGAGCTGAGCTACAGTTTTCACTAGATTTCACAGCTTCTCTTTGGAGATGGATTTCTATCATTTTTCATGCCAGCCTGAAATAAAGATGGATTAGCCATGGATAACTGTAGATTATTTCTAACATATCTTATGTGAGTGAACTTCTCTAAGCGAAAAGTCTCTCAGAAGCTAAAGCACCTGTCCACAGGAAATTAAAGCTTTTATGTTATCAGTAGGTACGCCTGATGGAGTTACAACAGGAAGCTTGGCCAATTTACATATTCATGCCCAAAATACCTCTGAGAAGCTTGTGACTCAACATAATATTACAGTTACACTAGAAACTGTTGATGAATGGAATATTCACACAAAAGTTACTACTAAATCTAATACAATATAATAATATCAACCAAGTTGTTTTAAATTTGATAATGTATAAAGTTTCCACATACTGAAGCTTGTAAAATATTCTGGCAAGAGCTACACAAATGGTTGCTATAGGTGCACAAAAGCTCATGAATTACAAGCAAGTGACTGAATAAAACAAAAACATTTTTGCACTGGAGCAATCTCCTACACACCCTGCTTTCTCTCCAAAATGATGGTGAATGTGAAAGCACAATCATAGAAAAAACCTAGAAGAAGAAAAAAAAATCACATTTTTAACAGAATATAACTAGTCTTGATGAAATGTACCACCATTAGATCGAACCTAAAGATGTTGGCCCTTCCTATTCAATACTAGGCCTCAAGGAATCCAAAGGGAAACTGTATTCTGCAGATACAAAGTCCACCATATTGTATGCAGCATTATAAATAAACAGTAAGGAACCACTTGACCCTTCACCCTAAAAACTGCCTGGGGAAGCTAAAATAGTCACCCTAATGATAATAATGGTCAAAGTTAAGCAACTTGGTTCAAGGCCAAAGCAATCAAGGTCTATCAATCCAACCATCATCCTCAAGACCAAATGACAGCAAATGAACACAAACCACAATAACTACACTCAAACCTAAATGATAAAGGAACAAAGCACTCCTACACTGCTGAATTCCATTTGGAAATCCAAGTAGCCACCAAAATTCCCAGTCTCCCCCTGTAAAGTTTCAGCATAGAGACAGTTGAATATTCATAATGATACACATCTTGTTGAACTCCCTTCACCAATACTTTCCACATAGGCAATAGTTGCTATCCTAAACCGAGGACACAGCTCAGCTAGGAGTCTGGATTAGTAGCTGAACTGCTTTATTAAAGAACTTTTTAATATATATGCACAAGACACGTATTAGGTAACCTCTGCTTAAGTTATTGCCTGTTAAACCTTAGTAAATAAATCTCACAAATTATAGAAAGTTTTACTGTTTAACCAAAGTTGTCATTTGAGTCCTGCATGCATTTGCTAAAGGACAATTATGCCCTTCATAGTCACTAGATAATGTGACCACATTCCCATGTTAGTTCTGGTATACAGTAAAGGTCAACAAGCTCCTTTAACGTGCACACACATGTGCATCTTAGAAGAATTACACAAAGAATTTTGCACTAACTTTATTTTCACTAAAGAACACTGCATTCTAAGACAAAAATATCTTAAATTCCACCACCTACTTGCTCATAGAATGTAAGTTTAGCAATGCTTAATAAGTTTTTAAGTCCATGACATTAAGAAACAATTACAGGGACTGCTCATCTGAGCTTGCTTAGAGAATCACAGATTATTTCTTACTAAGATTAAGGACCATGATACCATGTGTGTGCAGCATAACTGCTAATATGTTCACATCTGCAAATGTATGAGTAAATCAAAGATCTGTCCAAGTGTTAATTTGGGTCAAAGTTGAGCAGGCTGGAAACAAAATGAATTCATCCATCTTCCATCATTCTGGCCATCATAAAGCAGCTGGTTATACAAATAATATTTGCTAGTAGTTTGTTTAGTAAACTGGTTATGGGATTTGGGGGGGTCCAGTATCATATCTTCATAGTCTCCCAAAAGTGCATTAAAAAGCAAACATGCACAACAGCTCTTTCTCAACAGACCAGACAAGTCATGGCTGAAGGCAGCATGATCCTCCCGTCCGAGTATCCGTTCCCAACCATACCTATAAAACTACTGCTGCTAGGAGCTATTTTCACATACAAATAATAATGTGGATCTTGCATTAAGAAGAATAAAGGGGTAATTCTGTCAGGACTCTTTCCATTCTCATACACTTGTCAGAGGACATCTTTCTCGGGGAGCCCTGATTTGTGAAATACGGAGTCTTGACAACAATAAGAGTTGCCCTTCACCTTTTCCCTTTCAAATCTAAATGGTTCTTGCACTTTTAAACAACTGGATGCAGACAGCACAGCTCCAACCGTGTGTGTGTGTGTGTGTGTGTGTGTGTGTGTGTGTGTGTGTGTGTGTGTGTGTGTGTGTGTGTGTGTGTGAGTTCAGTGATGATGAAATTTGCCCTACTTGAGATGTGTGTCCTGACAGTCAACCAGACAGCAGTAAGACAGCCTTATATAAACTGTGCATTGCTTGCTGTCCAAAATGATGGTGAATGTGGAAGCACAATCATAGAAAAAACCTAGAAGAAGAAAAAAAAAATCACATTTTTAACAGAATATAACTAGTCTTGATGAAATGTACCACCATTACATTGAACCTAAAGATGTTGGCCCTTCCTATTCAATACTAGGCCTCAAGGAATCCAAAGGGAAACTGTATTCTGTAGATACAAAGTCCACCATATTGTATGCAGCATTATAAATAAACAGTAAGGAACCAATTGACCCTTCACCCTAAAAACTGCCTGGGGAAGCTAAAATAGTCACTCTAATGATAATAATGGTCAAAGTTAAGCAACTTGGTTCAAGGCCAAAGCAATCAAGGTCTATCAATCCAACCATCATCCTCAAGACCAAATGATAGCAAATGAACACAAACCACAATAACTACACTCAAACTTAAATGATAAAGGAACGAAGCACTCCTACACTGCTGAATTCCATTTAGAAATCCAAGTAGCCACCAAAATTCCCAGTCTCCCCCTGTAAAGTTTCAGCATAGAGACAGTTGAATATTCATAATGATACACATCTTGTTGCACTCCCTTCACCAATACTTTCCACATAGGCAATAGTTGCTATCCTAAACAGAGGACACAGCTCAGCTAGGAGTCTGGATAAGTAGCTGAACTGCTTTATTAAAGAACTTTTTAATATATATGCACAAGACACTTATTAGGTAACCTCTGCTTAAGTTATTGCCTGTTAAACCTTAGTAAATAAATCTCACAAATTATAGAAAGTTTTACTGTTTAACCAAAGTTGTCATTTGAGTCCTGCATGCATTTGCTAAAGGACAATTATGCCCTTCATAGTCACTAGATAATGTGACCACATTCCCATGTTAGTTCTGGTATACAGTAAAGGTCAACAAGCTCCTTTAATGTGCACACACATGTGCATCTTAGAAGAATTACACAAAGAATTTTGCACTAATTTTATTTTCACTAAAGACCACTGCATTCTAAGACAAAAATATCTTAAATTCCACCACCTACTTGCTCATAGAATGTAAGTTTAGCAATATTTAATAAGTTTTTAAGTCCATGACATTAAGAAACAATTACAGGGACTGCTTATCTGAGCTTGCTTAGAGAATCACGCATTACTTCTTACTAAGATTAAGGTCCATGATATCATGTGTGTGCAGCATCAGACATGAACATCATGTAATTGCTAATATGTTCACATCTGCAAATGCATGAGTAAATCAAAGATCCGTCCAAGTGTTCATTTGGGTCAAAGTTGAGCAGGCTGAAAACAAAATGAATTCATCCATCTTCCATCATTCTGGCCATCATAAAGCAGCTGGCTATACAAATAATATTTGCTAGTAGTTTGTTTGGTAAACTGGTTATGGGATTTGGGGGGGGGGGTAGTGTCAAATCTTCATAGTCTCCCAAAAGTGCATTAAAAAGCAAACATGCACAACAACTCTCTCTGAATAGACCAGACAAATCATGGCTGAAGGCAGCATGATCCTCCCGTCCGAGTATCCGTTTACAAACCTACCTATAAAACTACTGCTGCTAGGAGCTATTTTCACATGCAAATAATAATGTGGATCTTGCATTAAGAAGAGTAAAGGGGTAATTCAGTCAGGACTCTTTCCATTCTCATACACTTGTCAGAGGACGTCTTTCTCGGGGAGCCCTGATTTGTGAAAAATGGAGTCTTGACAACAATAAGAGTTGCCCTTCACCTTTTCCCCCTCAAATCTAAATGGTTCTTGCACTTTTAAACAACTGGATGCAGACAGCACAGCTCCAACCGTGTGTGTGTGTGTGTGTGTGTGTGTGTGTGTGTGTGTGAGTTCAGTGATGATGAAATTTGCCCTACTTGAGATGTGTGTCCTGACAGTCAACCAGACAGCAGTAAGACAGCCTTATATAAACTGTGCATTGTAGAACGCACAGAGATCCTGCCAATGATTTATCAGGTAAATCAGACTGTTTTTTTTAATGTATCCCTATACCCTTCTTATTTAACAGGTAAATGTTAAGCTATGAAATAAAATAATGCAGCACCAGACGTGCCTGCCAATTCATGCATCTGTAGGTCACTTGTACCTTTGTTACAAAAGGTCTGCTGTTGCCAATACACCTGTGTCTGTTGTTTTGTAACAACTATCCTCTGCTGTGAAGCATTCTAGCCACAGAGAATGGAAAACAAAATGTCTATGAAGAAATCGTAGAAAGAAAACTATACACTAAGATGGTTTTATTTAAGTGGTTGGGAAGGAAGCCAATGCCAAATGCTGCCAGAATGTATCCGTTAATATGTCGTTAACTGCATCTATGGTACTTTCACCTCCTAGGTATTCACATCCTACCTTAAAATGTTTAATGAGAACCAAATTTCATTTATCTTCATAGGTTCATAGGTATGTACTAGGCTAATGTCCCCAGAGCCTTTACAGGTCTAGCTAAAAAAAATTGTCCTGGTACCATGCCACCCGATGTTAGTTCACAGTGCCCCTATCCAGTAGGGCATCTGGAATGAATTTTTGCTTACCCATCCAGTCATCAAGATTTCTCTTGAAGAGGGACAGCGAAGTGCTCTGCTCGACATGAATGGGAAGCTTATTCCAGAGTATGGGCAGTCTTGGGGAGATGAACATGTCACTCCAGCATGTTCTGTTAATTGTATAGTTTGTAACAAAGCAGCCAAAAGGATTTTCAAAAGTCAACTCCAGCAAAAGTTATAAATCAATAAAATTGATTGAGAATCTGAAAGAAGTATTAACATTCTTCATAGGTAGGTACTAGGCTATTAGCCCTAGGGTCTACATAAGCCTAGCCAAATGATACCCTGGCTTTCGCCACCCAAGAAAATGATTTTCCTGTGCCCCTGTCGAGCAGAGCCACAGAAGTGATCCCCGGGGTGAATTTCCTATCTCCCATCCAATCAGCAAGATTTTTCTTGAAGAGTGCTAATGAGGAGCTTTGTTTGACATAGATAGGTAGTTTGTTCCAGAGTATGGGAAGTCTCTGGGACAGGAATCTATCCCTCCAGCATGTGGTGACAAAGTTCCTGGAGTGTGTAGCTTGGAGGGATTGGGATTCTTTATGTGCAGCATGTCCAACAGCTCTGGGTTTGACATAGCTTTGCTTGTTAGGCAGAGATCGCCTTTGAGTAGGCGATAAATGATGGAGTAAAGCTGGAGTTTTTTGAGATGGTCTGCGTAGGGCATCTGTTTGAGGCCGGTAATCCTCTTTGTGAGGTATTTCTGCGGCCTTTCCAGTTATTGTAGATGTCCTGTGAGGTACATACCAAAAGGGGCATTGTACTCTATAATGGGTCTAATAAGTGACGAGTAGAGGGGAACAATGACCTCTTTTTTCCTGGATGAGAAACCTTTTGTGATGAGGTGTGCCACGTAGAAGAATTTCCTGACTACTGTGGTGATGTGATTATCAAAGGAGAGACTACTGTCCACCTGTGTCCCAAGGTCTCTTATCTCGCTTTCAGTGTTAAGTAGACTACTGCCTATGTGGTAGTTCGTAGGTACAGAGTTTTTACCAAAAGGGTTTTTGCCAAAATGCCCTTTTTGGCATTGAGCTTGAGGCCATGGCTTTGACACCAGGCATCTGTCTCAGTGAGGCCCTTTTGTAGGATGTCCACATCGTTAGGAGTTTCAATTATGGCTCCTAGTTTGCAGTCATCTGCAAACATTGTTAGCCAAAGACCTTCTGTGTTAGCCTGTACTTCAGAGAAGTAGATACCAAACAGGAGAGTACCCAGGACTGAACCCTGTGGTACTCCACTTGTCATTGGTCTGAAGTTGGATTTGGAGTCTGCTACTTTCACAGTGTGGGTTCTGTCAGTGAGCCACTTGGCAACCCGTCTTGTGACATAGGGATTTATACCTAGTTTAGTGAGTTTATCTATAATTCCAGAGTGGGGGATTGTGTCAAAAAGATCTAGATAGGCTGTGTGAACCACTTTACCCTCATCTACAGCTTTGGTGACCGCTTCAAAGAAGTCTGTCAGATTTAGGAGACATGATCTGCCTTTTACAAACATGAACTGGGTGGGGTCCAGAGTTCGGAGATTACCAATGTCATTGTTTATAAGTTCCATGATGATACGTTCCACAGTCTTGCAGACCAGGCTCGTCAGGCTAATGAGGTGGTAGTTCCCCGGGTCCGTGGTGGCTCCCCCTTTCTGGAGTGGGATAACCGTAGCTGTGCGCCATTCAGTAGGCACAAAGCCTGAGGTGAGGCTAGGATTGAACATGGTACTTAGGTGGGGTGCCAGTTTGTTCTGTAGTTCATGTAGAATGCAGCCTGGGATGTTGTCAGCTCCCATGGATGCTGTGTTCTTGGCTTTGGAGAGTGTGTTTTTTACCTATGCAGCTTGATTACAGGAACTTTGCATTTTTCTGGTATAGACATGGGCCCTTTAGGGGAAGTTAGCAATGAACCTATCTGCCAGGATGTTGGCAATATCAGTTGGGTCTGTATATTTAGTGCCGTTGTGGTGCAACTCAGAGCAGACATGAGTGTTGCCATTGAGATTCTTAACATAGCTATAGAATATAGGCTTTAGAATCAGTGGCAATTTTGTTTTTGTAACTTGGTTTGGGGGGTTTTATGAGATATCTCAGCTTCTTACTGAGGCTGACCAGGGAGTTCCTCCAATCATGGGATTTTACTCTTTTTTGCAACAGTTTCTTTCTTCTGTTGTAGAGTTTGTTTATGGCAGGGGACCACCAGATTGGCTTCCTTTTTTTGGAGGATAGCATCTTGGTTCTCTTAGGGATTGCACGATCCAAGCAGTCGTGTCAGTGCTTATAAAGTGCATTTGTGTAGGATTCAGCAGTCATACCTCTATTGTCCGTCAGCATGGGTGCCATGAAGTTTGCCCCTTCTGTTTTAAGAAGCGTGAAGTTGGCTTTGAAGAAATTTTTATGGTGGCTTCCCTAATGGGAGGTGGGGGTGGGATGTGGATGTCTAGGGTGATTAGGTTGTGGTCGGATCTGACCAATGAGGAATTAACCTCTGGTGTAGAACACCGGTTGCCCATGTTGGTAATGACCAGGTCTAGGATTTTACTGCCCCTGGTGGGGGGTGGATAAGTTGATCCAAGGCATGAGAATTTATGAATTCCAGAAAACGCTGAGCACAAGAGTTGGTACATGAATAGTTTTCCCAGTTAATGGTGGGGTAGTTGAAATCGCCCATTATTAGGGTGTTAGGTTGTGCCCCAATATTTTCCACTGTATGAAGAGATGAGTAGTGTGAATCCTGGGGCATGGTGGGGGATCTATAGCACGCTACAGTTTGGATTGTGGTCTTGCCCAGAGTTAGTTGCACTTGGATAATCTCGGATGTATTATGCTGAGCAACTAGCCTGCAGGTGTGGATATCCTTAATGAAGATGGACGCACCTCTGCCTATAGTGTTTTGGTCCAGGTTAGGTGGCTGAAA
This sequence comes from Protopterus annectens, assembly GCF_019279795.1. Taxonomy (NCBI): domain Eukaryota; kingdom Metazoa; phylum Chordata; order Ceratodontiformes; family Protopteridae; genus Protopterus; species Protopterus annectens. The sequence continues at coordinate 801,638,481 of NC_056750.1, read as the reverse complement.
GGTGTGGTATGAATTATAGCCTGGTAATGCAGGGGTGCTCTCTGGAGCCTTGAACCAGGTCTCCGTCACTGCACAGATGTTGATGTTCTCCATTTTAAGGAATGCCTCGAGTGAGTGCATTTCGAGGTTTAGACCTCTAGCATTGAGTAGCATTACCCTCAGATTTTGCTTGCTTGTACCTGTTACGGTGGTGAATTTGTCATTTTAACCTTGCCTAAAAAAAGGCACTATAGGGGTGGCAAGAGCCTTAGCCAGTATCAGGAATACCAAGGGCAAAAGGTGCAGGCCATCTCTGGTAAAGCATCGTGGTTTGTTGATCATGTCATCCTAGGCAGACAGATACTGGATCCCCTTAGAATCACACCAGAACCTTAGCCAATTGTTGAAGTCAATCATTTTGTCCTTGTACTGTGGTATCATTCTGGGTGATGGCAGGATGCTACTCAGGGCTAGGGTCATACCTGCCTGGGCTACAAGATCGGACAGCTCCACCATGTCTCTTTTCATGTAGTCCAGGGAGGTACGTCTCAGGTCATTCACACCAACATGGACAATGAGAGAGTCATATTTGTACTTGTTGTGGAGTGACCTGAGTGCATGCATTATGTGGCAGATCCTGGCACCCGACAGGAAGCTGACAGTAACTTTCTCCTTGTTTAGACTGGTGAGTGGAACATTAGTGTGCCTGACTATAGAGTCACCTTTGACTAGAATGTTGGGTATGTTGTTATGCTTTATGGGCTGTGGTTGAGTGGCACACTGAGTTTGTAGGCTATGTGTCATTTGGGTTGTGTTGGTGGGTGGAGCTTGCTTGCGTTTCTGATTTGGAGGTCAATGTTGCTTGGATAGATTTTTATTAAGAGCCTCCATGAATGTAAGTGTGTGTTTTGTGTTTCTATGTGTGTGTTTTGGTGGTGTACGTTTTGAGGGACTATGTGATGAGTGTGGTATGGTGCAAGTGTTTACCTTCTCCTCTTGACTGTCTAGTCCAGTCTTGGATGAAGAGAGCTTTGCTTCCAGTTTGGCTATATAAGTGCATCTCTCACAGGTTGTAGTGTTTGGTGGTAGGAGGAGAGGGTTGTCTGTGTACATGAGGCAGCTGCTGCATTGCCCCAAGATGCCCAGATTCATCAGATAGACAAGAGAGAACACCGGGAGCTGACCCTTAGACATGCCTGGATAACTGTTTATTTATTAAGTACTAAACACTGTTTTCCTCTAGACAAGTGAGGAAAGCTGAGTGATGTAGTAATTTGTAGCTTATTTAGTGCTTACAACAAGTAAAGTCAATGATATTCCATGATGTGTCCGCAGCATCATACGTGAACAACAGGTAGCAGCTAGTATGTTCACACCTGCAACTGCATGAGGAAATCAAAGATCCACTCAAGTGTGACTTTTGGTCAGTGTTGAGCAGTCTGGTACCAAACTAAACCCATCAGGGTCTAAAACACTAGTTGCTCTCTGTCAGACCACCTTAGTGCTTCTTGCATAGTTGCTAGTTAGAGGCTTTAATTTCCCATCAATGGAAGTCTTTAAACCACATTCTCCTACTAATACATGGGAATGGGGAAATAGAGGTAGGTACCAACACAAACCCAATTTGGCCAAAGCTCAAGCTGTAGAGAAAGAATCTATGCACCTAAGATAATCTCAGAAGAATACATCCTCAGTGCTATCACAATTTTGGGGGACACTAAGGAAACAGTCACTAGGAGACAAGAACAAGCTTTCAGATACATGTGTTCTGGCTATTTTCCAGAAATCACTGACTGAAAATGCACAACTTACCGTGTGTTCAAGTCACTATCTGCAATCTCCAGCACTGAATCTATCACACAAATCAAGTGTACAGGCTATGTTCATGAGGACTTTGTACTTGAAACCATGAAATTTATCTGAGTGAGACGATTAAGAGTCAACTTTGTACAGCTAGCTGGCTTACAGATTAGAACATTTTTCTTAACTAAACTGGACTTCCCAGACTGTAATATGATTCTTTATATGTGGTTCAAGACAAGATTTTACAAGGCCTACCATGGAAGGGGTTACCAGGACAATTCAGCAACTTTTGAGGGTGGGGATACTTTGAGAAAATAACAGGATTTGTAGTTGGGAGCCCCACCCTCGCCCATCCCATCACTGGCACAATATGTTCTCGTATGCTGTTGTACTGCTACTTATAAAAATATGAAAAAAATCTTCACACTGAGCATGGAAAGTACTGCAGTCTGTCTTTTATGACTGTCAGATCACTCAAACCAAACCCCATCCTGCATGAAAACTGTGGGATGGTACTTTAAGAAATAAGTGTACAAAGGAGGTTAAAAGGATCACAAGGTAATCATCACCGACTGAGAGGGATACCCACCCATGTTTAGAAAGCATTATCTTCAAAGATGGTCTCAAGACATGTTGTGACTTGCAATGAAACTAGAAGGGTAACAGGGCAGTTGTATGTGCAACAGCCATGCCGGACAGCATGTAGCTACCCAGCCACAGACATGGTCCTTCCATTATCAAGCCCCTGTGCATATGCATTTAACACAGATCTCGTGGCATCAGGCAGGTTCTGAACATTTGTGACAACTGACACCAACTGCAGTAGTCTCAGAAAAAACAAATCCAAGCACATTCATATCCAGTCTCCAGGTATCCTACATGGCTGTAAAGGAAATCAAACATTACTGCTCATGACCCATCTTAACTCAAAATCAAACTCTACTCCATTTTAGTTAAAATGAATCGCTAAATATAATGAAGAACAATACTGAAGATTTAAGTTTAATGTATTAAAATACATTCATAATATCTTCCTGTTTTTATGGATATACGGTAAATATGTTAAAATTAGTAAAACTATCCAAAGTGAAGTGCTAAAAACTACCACCTTGCTCTTTACCAGACAGACTTTTCACTGTCATTCACTTTTACTAGTACATCATTGGGAATGACATCAGCTATCTTAAATGATTTTTCTACTTCAAAAAATGACCACAACATCCCCATGCCTTTTTTGAAATACCGTATACCAACCAATTATACACTCTCAGTATCCTGTATCCCATAGCCCGTCACCCCATATTACATTCTAGTCAACTATGAACACCTGATTATCACCTTATCACCTGCAGATATTCACAGTAGCTGACAATCTTTTTTTTTTTTTTTTTTTTTTTTGTAAGGAAGGCAGGGCACAGTGTGACAGCACTATTACTCACTTTAATATAACAAGTATTTCTGTTTGGTGACTGGATGCTCTGTTCCTACTGTAAGATTACCATCAATCCACTTTCTTACCCTTTTATATCTTCATCATGACTCTTCGGAGTCATCAGCCTATAAACAAGAACACAACAACATGCCAGCCAACATTTACGCAGAATCTAGTTGCCTTTCTTACTACCCAGTCAAAGAGCATGACTGCAAGCCGAAAATCTGTCATGATATCAACACAGTAACAGAATATTTGATTCAGTGTTTGAAAAGAAGACTCCCCATCAGTTTATTCAGGAAAAAAAAAAAACAATACAGCTAAAAGCACACATTGCAACTTGGCATGCTCTATAATTAGCCAGTCATGTGCACTGCTGCATGTATGGGCCGACCCAACAGTCATGTAGCTCCATGCCCAGGCCAAGAGCCTAACCAATAACAGAGCAAAGAGCATCTTAATAAAATGCTTTGTATACTGAAAATCAAAGATAAGATATTTTCACAACCAATACAAACAGCTTTAGAACATGGGATGGAGACGACAGCAATCTAACTTTAGTGTGTAGCTTCATGCTTATGTTTGCTTTCTACAGCTTTAAATTTCTGGTATATGACTGCAAAAAGAAAATACCATTCAGTCTTGAGCCTGGGGCAGGGCAACAAGTTTATGATTTCAATAGACAGGGGTTGTGTATTTTGTGACATAAATAAATATTCTGCTTACAACAGGAGTAGTTTTGCAGGTCAGTTTAGAATGTTTACCTTATGCCCTAAGTGATAAGAAAAGAGGGATATCTTATCTAACCCCGCATTCTTTTTATGTAGAAATATGGATTCCAAATTAAAATATGATGGTGAGACCTTCATTTCATTTTTCCATGGGGAAAAGTGGGACGTTTAGTATAATAAACTAAACACTTTGCCTAATATTCTGTGGGTAACAAGTTATGGTATACCTAGTTTAATTATAGGGTTGACAACAACTGTGAAACTTGTTTGGGTTGTTACCCAGAAGTGTATTTGAACAGTTTATACATTCGGTTTGATGCTTCACCTTACACAGTATTGACAGCCCACCTCAAAATGTTTAATTAAAGACAAAGTGCTTTACAATACAGCACCCAAAAGGACATGCAAATGTCACCCCACCAAAGTTATAAATCAATAAGCACCCAAAAGGACATGCAAAGGTCACCCCACCAAAGTTATAAATCAATAAGCACCCAAAAGGACATGCAAAGGTCACCCCACCAAAGTTATAAATCAATAAAATTGATTGTTCACTCAGTTTCTGAGAATCCGAAACAAGTATTAACATTGTAACAAAAGTAAAGTCAATAATACTACATGACGTGTGCGCAGCATCATACATGAACATCAGGTAACTGCTAGTATGTTCACACCTGTAACTGCATGAGTAAATCAAAGGTTCACTCAGGTGTTATTCTTGGTCAGAGATGAACAGTCTGGTACCAGACTAAACCCATCAGGGTCTAATGCTCCAGCTGCTGTCTCTCAGACCACCTTAAACCTGCTTTCACATTTGCTAGTTATTTAATTCAACTGCTAGTTATTGGTAATCTTTAAACCACATCCTTCTACTAATACATGAAAACTGAGAAATACACGTAGGTACCAACACAAACCTGATATGGTCAATGCCCAGGCTTGACAGAAAGGATGTTTGTAACTAAGATAATCCAAGGAAAGAACCGCTACTACCACTGTTATGAACCTTGCATAATGGACATGGGAAGACCCCCCCCAAAAAAGGGTAACCACAAACTCCACATCTAATGCAGGTTGCAAGAAAGAATTGCAAGCACAGCTAGACATTACCCCTTCCTATTCACCAACACTGCCTGCAGTCAATGTGCTAACTGTAGATCACGAGGCTACCACAGATGACGGTCTTGGCAGCACATGGCTAGATATCCACAGACAAGGTTCTTTCATTATCAAGCCTCTACACATATGCATTTAACATAGAACTCAGGGGCCTGACAGGTGCTGATCATTTGTGACAACTGACGCCAGCTGCAGTAATATCAGAAAAACCAAGTCCTACTGCATTCCCATTCAGTCAACAGGTAGCCTACACAGCTATAAAATAAATCAAACAATTCTACTCATGTTACATGTTAATTCAGTTAGAATCAAACCCTACTCTGTTCTGCTTAAAATAAATTGTTAAATATAGTGAAATAAATACTGAAGCTTTAAATTTAATACACCGCCTGTAATATCTTCCTGTCTTATGTACATATTGTAAAGCTATAAAAATTAATAAAATATTTTAAAAGAAGTGCTAAAAAGCAACCACCTTGGACTTCACTAGATGAACGTTTCACACTCACTCACTTTTACTTTTACATCATCGGGAATCATGATATCAACTATCCTAAACAATATATCTCCATGAAAACGACACCCACCACATTCACATTTATTTCTAGAAATAACTCGTACCAACCAATTAGGCATGTCTAGTGTCCCATATCCCAGAGCCTGTCCCCCATATTACATCCTAGTCTACTACGAATGCCTCATTACTGACACCAGATGTTCACGGTAGCAGAGAATGTTTTTGTAAAGAAGACGGGGCACAGTTGAGACCAGTATTACTCACTTTAACAAGTATTTTTGTTAAGCCATCGTGTACTCCCTTCCCACTATAATGTCACTGCCAGTCCACCTCCTTACCCTTTGTGTCCTGCTTCAACTTCTCCTTCTGCTGTCTCTTAAAACCAAATGCTACAAGTGAAAACCAGATTATGTCCGTCTCTCTTTTCTTTCATCAGCCTACAAACAAGAACACTATGCTATGCCTGTCAGCATTTACTCAGCATATAGTTGTCTTTCCTGCAAACCAGCAAAAGCAGATGACTGCAAGTTGAAAATTTGTCATGATACTAACATAGTAACAGAATACTTGATACAGCATCCAAACATAAGACCCCCCCCTTAAGACATTCTGAAAAACAAAACCAATGCAGCAAACAACATGCACTGCAACTCGGCATGTTCTAAAAGTAACTAGCCATGTACACTGCTGCAGGTAGGGAAGGTCTCAGCAGTGAAACAGCATAATGCCCAGCCCAAGAGATTTGCCAATAGCAGTGCAAGGAATGTTGTGACAAAATGTTGCTTATACCAAGTATCATAGACCGCATATTTTTATAACCAATGCAAAAGTGACTTTAGAACAGAATTGAAAATCAATAAGTGAAATATAAATTGTACTGGAGAAATATCACTTTGTGAGAAAATGAGTTACTCAAAATTCTTATGCAGAACATGAACTGTGAAATTTCTGCTGAAATTAACTCACCAGGAGTCTTGGGTCAAACATGAGCAAAACCGTCTGATGCCATAGCTTTCAAAGTTTGCAAACATTTACGCAGAATCTAGTTGCCTTTCTTACTACCCAGTCAAACAGCATGACTGCAAGCCGAAAATCCGTCATGATATCAACACAGTAACAGAATATTTGATTCAGTGTTTGAAAAGAAGACTCCCCATCAGTTTATTCAGGAAAAAAAAAAAACAATACAGCTAAAAGCACACATTGCAACTTGGCATGCTCTGTAATTAGCCAGTCATGTGCACTGCTGCATGTATGGGCCGACCCAACAGTCATGTAGCTCCATGCCTAGGCCAAGAGCCTAACCAATAACAGGGCAAAGAGCATCTTAATAAAATGCTTTGTATACTGAAAATCACAGATAAGATATTTTCACAACCAATACAAACATTTTTAGAACATGGGATGGAGACGACAGCAATCTAACTTTAGTGCGTAGCTTCATGCTTATGTTTGCTTTCTACAGCTTTACATTTCTGGTATATGACTGCAAAAAGCAAATACCATTCAGTCTTGAGCCTGGGGCAGGGCAACAAGTTTATGATTTCAATAGACAGGGGTTGTGTATTTTGTGACATTAATAAATATTCTGCTTACAACAGGAGTAGTTTTGCAGGTCAGTTTAGAATGTTTACCTTATGTCCTAAGTGATAAGAAAAGAGGGATAATTTATCTAACCCCGCATTCTTTTTATGTAGAAATATGGATTCCAAATTAAAATATGATGGTGAGACCTTCATTTCATTTTTCCATGGGGAAAAGTGGGACGTTTAGTATAATAAACTAAACACTTTGCCTTATATTCTGTGGGTAACAAGTTATGGTATACCTAGTTTAATTATGGGGTTGACAACAACTGTGAAACTTGTTTGGGTTGTTACCCAGAAGTTTATTTGAACAGTTTATACATTCAGTTTGATGCTTCACCTTACACTTACACAGTATTGACAGCCCACCTCAAAATGTTTAATTAAAGACAAAGTGCTTTACAATACAGCACCCAAAAGGACATGCAAATGTCACCCCACCAAAGTTATAAATCAATAAGCACCCAAAAGGACATGCAAATGTCACCCCACCAAAGTTATAAATCAATAAAATTGATTGTTCACTCAGTTTCTGAGAATCCGAAACAAGTATTAATGTTGTAACAAAAGTAAAGTCAATAATACTACATGATGTGTGCGCAGCATCATACATGAACATCAGGTAACTGCTAGTATGTTCACACCTGTAACTGCATGAGTAAATTAAAGATCTACTCAGGTGTTATTCTTGGTCAGAGATGAACAGTCTGGTACCAGAGTAAACCCATCAGGGTCTAATGCTCCAGCTGCTGTCTCTCAGACCACCTTAAACCTGCTTTCACATTTGCTAGTTATTTAATTCAACTGCTAGTTATTGGTAATCTTTAAACCACGTCCTTCTACTAATACATGAAAACTGAGAAATACACGTAGGTACCAACACAAACCTGATATGGTCAATGCCCAGGCTTGACAGAAAGGATGTTTGTAACTAAGATAATCCAAGGAAAGAACCGCTACTACCACTGTTATGAACCTTGCATAATGGACATGGGAAGATCCCCCCCCCAAAAAAGGGTAACCACAAACCCCACATCTAATGCTGGTTGCAAGAAAGAATTGCAAGCACAGCTAGACATTACCCCTTCCTATTCACCAACACTGCCTGCAGTCAAATAGTACATTCTGTCTGTTATGACTAACAGAATGTGCTAACTGTAGATCACGAGGCTACCACAGATGACGGTCTTGGCAGCACGTGGCTAGACATCCACAGACAAGGTCCTTTCATTATCAAGCCTCTACACATATGCATTTAACATAGAACTCAGGGGCCTGACAGGTGCTGATCATTTGTGACAACTGACTCCAGCTGCAGTAATATCAGAAAAACCAAGTCCTACTGCATTCCCATTCAGTCAACAGGTAGCCTACACAGCTATAAAATAAATCAAACAATTCCACTCATGTTACATGTTAATTCAGTTAGAATCAAACCCTACTCTGTTCTGCTTAAAATAAATTGTTAAATATAGTGAAATAAATACTGAAGCTTTAAATTTAATACACCGCCTGTAATATCTTCCTGTCTTATGTAAATATTGTAAAGATATAAAAGTTAATAAAATATGAAGGAGAAAGGTGATTCCAAAAATCCTGATAATTACAGGCCCATATCACTTTTGAATATCGACATGAAAATCATGACATCCATTCTGGCGAGTAGACTGAAAAAGGTAATAAATCTAATAATATCAGAGGAACAGGCGGGGTTTATGGATGGGAGACAGACCACGGACAATACCTTAACGCTTCATACCTTAATCTCTTATGCGAAATATAAAAACCTGAATTTCTACGCCCTAATAATCGATGCCCAGAAAGCATTTGATAGGGTTAATTTGGTTTATTTATTTGATATATTACCATATTTTAATATACCGCAGGAGTTTATCTCAACGTTAAGGATACTATACAATAATGCATACACAAATTTATTTATAAATCACGAATGCTCGAATAGGATACAAATCAAAAATCGTACCCGACAGGGCTGCCCATTATCTCCCATCTTATTTAATCTGTACTTGGAGCCCTTATTTTTACACCTTAAGCAAAATGTCTTTTATAATTCTCCAGTACTGTATACTGTAAAGGTTAGGATGGCTGCCTTCGCAGATGATTTAAACATATATTGTACCACACCTGTTTCCGATACTGAAAAAATATTAGCTGCAATAGAAAGCTTTGAGAGAATTTCCAACTACAAGCTAAATTTTAAAAAATCTAAAATATTCCCATTAAAGACACCCACACCCTTTTCAGTGCTACCATTGATAGGGACAAGCAATGACGGAAGAAAGGATAAAATATCTGGGGATTGCATTTTCAACTGAAAATAGAGATTTTTTTATAAACAACGTAAAGTCAACTGCAGATCAAATAACATTGGATTTAGAAAGATGGAGTAAATTGAAGTTACCAATGATGGCAAGAGCAGCAATTATAAGAATGAATGTTCTTCCCAGAATGTTATATATTTTTAGAGCTGCACAACTCAGAATTACGAAAACATTCTTTAAACAACTTCATATAGGATTGGGGAGATTTCTTTGGGAACCCAGGAAGACAAGAATATCATATGAAAAATTGATGGCTCCAAAAAATAAGGGGGGCTGAAGTTACCGGATTTTGAAATTTACTATTTAGTGATTCAGGCCAACAGGATTTTAAAGACGTCTTACTTCGACAGTGATAGTAGAAAATGGACACCCAAATGGGTGCTCCTAACGTATAAGCATATAAGTGAAGTGGGAGTCAATGTTAAAGCATTACCCTTTCTGAATAATCGAACAATGAGTAAATATAAGTTAATGGAGCACATCAAGAGCTATGTAACGGCAATTCAAACTCTTTTTGTTTCCTTAAACTTACTACAATATATGATGGTTTTCCAACCGTTTCATGGGAACCCAAACTTAACAATTGGTAGTCAATTGATAGATCTAAAGAAATTCCCCTTAATTAAGGAGTTAACTGTACTTGATTTATATCCTTTTCTAGGAGTAGCAGTACATGATATTTTAAAAGGAATGGAACTTCCTATTTCCTATTTAATTATTGTAAGACAGCTAAAAGACTTGGTAATAAACTATTTTAATAACTTTGAAATGAAAGGGGAGGACTTAATCACTTCTCGTAATCTGTGGGAAGCGCTGTTGCAGGATAGAAAATATATAACCGCAGCATATAAATTGATAAAAGAGAGGAAGTACAACAATTATATTCTTTTATCGAGTTACTGGAGGGAGAAATTGATATTGTCAGATGACAATAAGATATTGGAGGCATTTAGTTTAACATTAAAGTCCGTATCCCTTCAGAAATTGGTATTTACACAGCTGATGATATTTAACAACGCATACTATACTCGTCTCACTCTTCACAAATTTGATGCGAAGAATTCACCCAAATGCCCACAATGCTTAGATCAGACAGCGGATTTGCTTCACATGTTCTGGAGTTGTAAGTGCATTTATAAATTGTGGAATTCACTAGAATTGCAGTTACAAAAAATGGGCTACCAAAACTCAACACTCTCTTGGGAGTTTATGATTCTTCATATTCCCCCGGAGAATTTAGATAAATCAAAAAGGATTGTAATTATGAATATTTGCTTATTAATGAAATTATATATAGCCAAGAATTGGTTGAACCCAGCCCAGACATCGTGGGAAAATTTCAGATTGTTGGCAATAAAACACATCTTAGCGCATAAACTGTTAATTAGTGACCATAAGAAACATATCAACAATATAAAAATATGGGAGCAAATTTTTAATATTGTGTTGGCTTAGAGGTTCCTATCCACTTTTTCTCGGGACCCAGAGTACAGTGTAAAATCAATCTTAGACTAGATAGAGGAGGTAGAGAAAATATAGATTGTTGGCTTTGATTTGTTAATGTTGTTTTTTTTATTTTTTTTTCCTTTTGATTGTTAGTGCTGTACCTTTGATCAGTACATGAGGTTGATATATATGTGAAATTAACCAATGGAAGCATTTTGTATATATTGTATATAATGTGTGAATTTGTAATATGGTTGTGAAAAACAATAAAAAATGATTATTGAAAAAAAAAAATTAATAAAATATTTTAAAAGAAGTGCTAAAAAGCAACCATCTTGGTCTTCACTAGATGAACGTTTCACACTCACTCACTTTTACTTTTACATCATCGGGAATCATGATATCAACTATCCTAAACAATATATCTCCATGAAAACGACACCCACCACATTCACATGTATTTCTAAAAATAACTCGTACATGTTCTAAAAGTAACTAGCCATGTACACTGCTGCAGGTAGGGAAGGTCTCAGCAGTCAAACAGCATAATGCCCAGCCCAAGAGATTTGCCAATAGCAGTGCAAGGACTGTTGTGACAAAATGTTGCTTATACCAAGTATCATAGACCGCATATTTTTATAACCAATGCAAAAGTGACTTTAGAACAGAATTGAAAATCAATAAGTGAAATATAAATTGTACTGGAGAAATATCACGTTGTGAGAAAATGAGTTACTCAAAATTCTTATGCAGAACGTGAACTGTGAAATTTCTGCTGAAATTAACTCACCAGGAGTCTTGGGTCAAACATGAGCAAAACCGTCTGATGCCATAGCTTTCAAAGTTTGCAAACATTTACGCAGAATCTAGTTGCCTTTCTTACTACCCAGTCAAACAGCATGACTGCAAGCCAAAAATCCGTCATGATATCAACACAGTAACAGAATATTTGATTCAGTGTTTATTCAGGAAAAAAAAAAAGCAATACAGCTAAAAGCACACATTACAACTTGGCATGCTCTATAATTAGCCAGTCATGTGCACTGCTGCATGTATGGGCCGACCCAACAGTCATGTAGCTCCATGCCCAGGCCAAGAGCCTAACCAATAACAGGGCAAAGAGCATCTTAATAAAATGCTTTGTATACTGAAAATCAAAGATAAGATATTTTCACAACCAGTACAAACAGCTTTAGAACATGGGATGGAGACGACAGCAATCTAACTTTAGTGTGTAGCTTCATGCTTAGGTTTGCTTTCTACAGCTTTACATTTCTGGTATATGACTGCAAAAAACAAATGCCATTCAGTCTTGAGCCTGGGGCAGGGCAACAAGTTTATGATTTCAATAGACAGGGGTTGTGTATTTTGTGACATAAATAAATATTCTGCTTACAGCAGGAGTAGTTTTGCAGGTCAGTTTAGAATGTTTACTTTATGTCCTAAGTGATAAGAAAAGAGGGATAATTTATCTAACCCCGCATTCTTTTTAAGTAGAAATATGGATTCCAAATTAAAATATGATGGTGAGACCTTCATTTCATTTTTCCATGGGGTAAAGTGGGACGTTTAGTATAATAAACTAAACACTTTGCCTTGTATTCTGTGGGTAACAAGTTATGGTATTCTTAATTTAATTATGGGGTTGACAACAACTGTGAAACTTGTTTGGGTTGTTACCCAGAAGTGTATTTGAACAGTTTATACATTCAGTTTGATGCTTCACCTTACACTTACACAGTATTGACAGCCCACCTCAAAATGTTTAATTAAAGACAAAGTGCTTTACAATACAGCACCCAAAAGGACATGCAAATGTCACCCCACCAAAGTTATAAATCAATAAAATTGATTGTTCACTCAGTTTCTGAGAATCCGAAACAAGTATTAACATTGTAACAAAAGTAAAGTCAATAATACTACATGATGTGTGCGCAGCATCATACATGAACATCAGGTAACTGCTAGTATGTTCACACCTGTAACTGCATGAGTAAATTAAAGATTTACTCAGGTGTTATTCTTGGTCAGAGATGAACAGTCTGGTACCAGACTAAACCCATGAGGGTCTAATGCTCCAGCTGCTGTCTCTCAGACCACCTTAAACCTGCTTTCACATTTGCTAGTTATTTAATTCAACTGCTAGTTATTGGTAATCTTTAAACCACGTCCGTCTACTAATACATGAAAACTGAGAAGTAGGTACCAACACAAACCTGATATGGTCAATGCCCAGGCTTGACAGAAAGGATGTTTGTAACTAAGATAATCCAAGGAAAGAACTGCTACTACCACTGTTATGAACCTTGCATAATGGACATGGGAAGACCCCCCCCCTCCCAAAAAAGGGTAACCACAAACCCCACATCTAATGCTGGTTGCAAGAAAGAATTGCAAGCACAGCTAGACATTACCCCTTCCTATTCACCAGCACTGCCTGCAGTCAAATAGTACATTCTGTCTGTTATGACTAACAGAATGTGCTAACTGTAGATCACGAGGCTACCACAGATGACGGTCTTGGCAGCACGTGGCTAGACATCCACAGACAAGGTCCTTTCATTATCAAGCCTCTACACATATGCATTTAACATAGAACTCAGGGGCCTGACAGGTGCTGATCATTTGTGACAACTGATGCCAGCTGCAGTAATATCAGAAAAACCAAGTCCTACTGCATTCCCATTCAGTCAACAGGTAGCCTACACAGCTATAAAATAAATCAAACAATTCCACTCATGTTACATGTTAATTCAGTTAGAATCAAACCCTACTCTGTTCTACTTAAAATAAATTGTTAAATATAGTGAAATAAATACTGAAGCTTTAAATTTAATACACCGCCTGTAATATCTTCCTGTCTTATGTACATATTGTAAAGATATAAAAATTAATAAAATATTTTAAAAGAAGTGCTAAAAAGCAACCACCTTGGTCTTCACTAGATGAACGTTTCACACTCACTCACTTTTACTTTTACATCATCGAGAATCATGATATCAACTATCCTAAACAATATATCTCCAAGAAAACGACACCCACCACATTCACATGTATTTCTAGAAATAACTCGTACCAACCAATTAGGCATGTCTAGTGCCCCATACCCCAGAGCCTGTTCCCCATATTACATCCTAGTCTACTACGAATGCCTCATTACTGACACCAGACGTTCACAGTAGCAGAGAATGTTTTTGTAAAGAAGACGGGGCACAGTTGAGACCAGTATTACTCACTTTAACAAGTATTTTTGTTAAGCCATCGTGTACTCCCTTCCCACTATAATGTCACTGCCAGTCCACCTCCTTACCCTTTTATATCTATGTCCTGCTTCAGCTTCTCCTTCTGCTGTCTGTTAAAACCAAATACTACAAGTGAAAACCAGATTATGTCCGTCTCTCTTTTCTTTCATCAGCCTACAAACAAGAACACTATGCTATGCCTGTGAGCATTTACTCAGCGTATAGTTCTTTCCTGCAAACCAGCAAAAGAAGATGACTGCAAGTTGAAAATTTGTCATGATACTAACATAGTAACAGAATACTCGATACAGCATCCAAACATAAGACCCCCCTCAAGACATTCTGAAACACAAAACCAATGCAGCAAACAACATGCACTGCAACTCGGCATGTTCTAAAAGTAACTAGCCATGTACACTGCTGCAGGTAGGGAAGGTCTCAGCAGTCAAACAGCATAATGCCCAGCCCAAGAGATTTGCCAATAGCAGTGCAAGGAATGTTGTGACAAAATGTTGCTTATACCAAGTATCATAGACCGCATATTTTTATAACCAATGCAAAAGTGACTTTAGAACAGAATTGAAAATCAATAAGTGAAATATAAATTGTACTGGAGAAATATCACTTTGTGAGAAAATGAGTTACTCAAAATTCTTATGCAGAACATGAACTGTGAAATTTCTGCTGAAATTAACTCACCAGGAGTCTTGGGTCAAACATGAGCAAAACCGTCTGATGCCATAGTTTTCAAAGTTTGCAAACATTTACGCAGAATCTAGTTGCCTTTCTTACTACCCAGTCAAACA
Organism: Protopterus annectens; assembly: GCF_019279795.1. Classification (NCBI taxonomy): domain Eukaryota; kingdom Metazoa; phylum Chordata; order Ceratodontiformes; family Protopteridae; genus Protopterus; species Protopterus annectens. Next base: position 801,623,478 of record NC_056750.1, on the reverse strand, counting down.
GCATGACTGCAAGCCGAAAATCCGTCATGATATCAACACAGTAACAGAATATTTGATTCAGTGTTTGAAAAGAAGACTCCCCATCAGTTTATTCAGGAAAAAAAAAACAATACAGCTAAAAGCACACATTGCAACTTGGCATGCTCTATAATTAGCCAGTCATGTGCACTGCTGCATGTATGGGCCGACCCAACAGTCATGTAGCTCCAGGCCCAGGCCAAGAGCCTAACCAATAACAGAGCAAAGAGCATCTTAACAGAATGCATTGTATACTGAAAATCACAGATAAGATATTTTCACAACCAATACAAACAGCTTTAGAACATGGGATGGAGACGACAGCAATCTAACTTTAGTGTGTAGCTTCATGCTTATGTTTGCTTTCTACAGCTTTAAATTTCTGGTATATGACTGCAAAAAGCAAATACCATTCAGTCTTGAGCCTGGGGCAGGGCAACAAGTTTATGATTTCAATAGACAGGGGTTGTGTATTTTGTGACATAAATAAATATTCTGCTTACAACAGGAGTAGTTTTGCAGGTCAGTTTAGAATGTTTACCTTATGTCCTAAGTGATAAGAAAAGAGGGATAACTTATCTAACCCCGCATTCTTTTTATGTAGAAATATGGATTCCAAATTAAAATATGGTGGTGAGGCCTTCATTTCATTTTTCCATGGGGAAAAGTGGGACGTTTAGTATATTAAACTAAACACTTTGCCTTATATTCTGTGGGTAACAAGTTATGGTATTCTTAGTTTAATTATGGGGTTGACAACAACTGTGAAACTTGTTTGGGTTGTTACCCAGAAGTTTATTTGAACAGTTTATACATTCAGTTTGATGTTTCACCTTACACTTACACAGTATTGACAGCCCACCTCAAAATGTTTAATTAAAGACAAAGTGCTTTACAATACAGCACCCAAAAGGACATGCAAATGTCACCCCACCAAAGTTATAAATCAATAAGCACCCAAAAGGACATGCAAAGGTCACCCCACCAAAGTTATAAATCAATAAAATTGATTGTTCACTCAGTTTCTGAGAATCCGAAACAAGTATTAATGTTGTAACAAAAGTAAAGTCAATAATACTACATGATGTGTGCGCAGCATCATACATGAACATCAGGTAACTGCTAGTATGTTCACACCTGTAACTGCATGAGTAAATCAAAGGTTCACTCAGGTGTTATTCTTGGTCAGAGATGAACAGTCTGGTACCAGAGTAAACCCATCAGGGTCTAATGCTCCAGCTGCTGTCTCTCAGACCACCTTAAACCTGCTTTCACATTTGCTAGTTATTTAATTCAACTGCTAGTTATTGGTAATCTTTAAACCACGTCCGTCTACTAATACATGAAAACTGAGAAGTAGGTACCAACACAAACCTGATATGGTCAATGCCCAGGCTTGACAGAAAGGATGTTTGTAACTAAGATAATCCAAGGAAAGAACCGCTACTACCACTGTTATGAACCTTGCATAATGGACATGGGAAGATCCCCCCCCCCAAAAAAAGGGTAACCACAAACCCCACATCTAATGCTGGTTGCAAGAAAGAATTGCAAGCACAGCTAGACATTACCCCTTCCTATTCACCAACACTGCCTGCAGTCAAATAGTACATTCTGTATGTTATGACTAACAGAATGTGCTAACTGTAGATCACGAGGCTACCACAGATGACGGTCTTGGCAGCACGTGGCTAGACATCCACAGACAAGGTCCTTTCATTATCAAGCCTCTACACATATGCATTTAACATAGAACTCAGGGGCCTGACAGGTGCTGATCATTTGTGACAACTGACGCCAGCTGCAGTAATATCAGAATAACCAAGTCCTACTGCATTCCCATTCAGTCAACAGGTAGCCTACACAGCTATAAAATAAATCAAACAATTCTACTCATGTTACATGTTAATTCAGTTAGAATCAAACCCTACTCTGTTCTACTTAAAATAAATTGTTAAATATAGTGAAATAAATACTGAAGCTTTAAATTTAATACACCGCCTGTAATATCTTCCTGTCTTATGTACATATTGTAAAGATATAAAAATTAATAAAATATTTTAAAAAAAGTGCTAAAAAGCAACCACCTTGGTCTTCACTAGATGAACGTTTCACACTCACTCACTTTTACTTTTACATCATCGGGAATCATGATATCAACTATCCTAAACAATATATCTCCATGAAAACGACACCCACCACATTCACATGTATTTCTAGAAATAACTCGTACCAACCAATTAGGCATGTCTAGTGTCCCATACCCCAGAGCCTGTCCGCCATATTACATCCTAGTCTACTACGAATGCCTCATTACTGACACCAGATGTTCACGGTAGCAGAGAATGTTTTTGTAAAGAAGACGGGGCACAGTTGAGACCAGTATTACTCACTTTAACAAGTATTTTTGTTAAGCCATCGTGTACTCCCTTCCCACTATAATGTCACTGCCAGTCCACCTCCTTACCCTTTTATATCTGTGTCCTGTTTCAACTTCTCCTTCTGCTGTCTGTTAAAACCAAATGCTACAAGTGAAAACCAGATTATGTCCGTCTCTCTCTTCTTTCATCAGCCTACAAACAAGAACACTATGCTATGCCTGTCAGCATTTACTCAGCATATAGTTGTCTTTCCTGCAAACCAGCAAAAGCAGATGACTGCAAGTTGAAAATTTGTCATGATACTAACATAGTAACAGAATACTCGATACAGCATCCAAACATAAGACCCCCCCCCCCAAGACATTCTGAAACACAAAACCAATGCAGCAAACAACATGCACTGCAACTCGGCATGTTCTAAAAGTAACTAGCCATGTACACTGCTGCAGGTAGGGAAGGTCTCAGCAGTCAAACAGCATAATGCCCAGCCCAAGAGATTTGCCAATAGCAGTGCAAGGAATGTTGTGACAAAATGTTGCTTACACCAAGTATCATAGACCGCATATTTTTATAACCAATGCAAAAGTGACTTTAGAACAGAATTGAAAATCAATAAGTGAAATATAAATTGTACTGGAGAAATATCACTTTGTGAGAAAATGAGTTACTCAAAATTCTTATGCAGAACATGAACTGTGAAATTTCTGCTGAAATTACCTCACCAGGAGTCTTGGGTCAAACATGAGCAAAACCGTCTGATGCCATAGCTTTCAAAGTTTGCAAACATTTACGCAGAATCTAGTTGCCTTTCTTACTACCCAGTCAAACAGCATGACTGCAAGCCGAAAATCCGTCATGATATCAACACAGTAACAGAATATTTGATTCAGTGTTTGAAAAGAAGACTCCCCATCAGTTTATTCAGGAAAAAAAAAAACAATACAGCTAAAAGCACACATTGCAACTTGGCATGCTCTATAATTAGCCAGTCATGTGCACTGCTGCATGTATGGGCCGACCCAACAGTCATGTAGCTCCATGCCCAGGCCAAGAGCCTAACCAATAACAGGGCAAAGAGCATCTTAATAAAATGCATTGTATACTGAAAATCAAAGATAAGATATTTTCACAACCAATACAAACAGCTTTAGAACATGGGATGGAGACGACAGCAATCTAACTTTAGTGCGTAGCTTCATGCTTATGTTTGCTTTCTACAGCTTTACATTTCTGGTATATGACTGCAAAAAGCAAATACCATTCAGTCTTGAGCCTGGGGCAGGGCAACAAGTTTATGATTTCAATAGACAGGGGTTGTGTATTTTGTGACATTAATAAATATTCTGCTTACAACAGGAGTAGTTTTGCAGGTCAGTTTAGAATGTTTACCTTATGTCCTAAGTGATAAGAAAAGAGGGATAATTTATCTAACCCCGCATTCTTTTTATGTAGAAATATGGATTCCAAATTAAAATATGATGGTGAGACCTTCATTTCATTTTTCCATGGGGAAAAGTGGGACGTTTAGTATAATAAACGAAACACTTTGCCTTATATTCTGTGGGTAACAAGTTATGGTATACCTAGTTTAATTATGGGGTTGACAACAACTGTGAAACTTGTTTGGGTTGTTACCCAGAAGTTTATTTGAACAGTTTATACATTCAGTTTGATGCTTCACCTTACACTTACACAGTATTGACAGCCCACCTCAAAATGTTTAATTAAAGACAAAGTGCTTTACAATACAGCACCCAAAAGGACATGCAAATGTCACCCCACCAAAGTTATAAATCAATAAGCACCCAAAAGGACATGCAAAGGTCACCCCACCAAAGTTATAAATCAATAAGCACCCAAAAGGACATGCAAAGGTCACCCCACCAAAGTTATAAATCAATAAAATTGATTGTTCACTCAGTTTCTGAGAATCCGAAACAAGTATTAATGTTGTAACAAAAGTAAAGTCAATAATACTACATGATGTGTGCGCAGCATCATACATGAACATCAGGTAACTGCTAGTATGTTCACACCTGTAACTGCATGAGTAAATCAAAGATTCACTCAGGTGTTATTCTTGGTCAGAGATGAACAGTCTGGTACCAGACTAAACCCATCAGGGTCTAATGCTCCAGCTGCTGTCTCAGACCACCTTAAACCTGCTTTCACATTTGCTAGTTATTTAATTCAACTGCTAGTTATTGGTAATCTTTAAACCACGTCCTTCTACTAATACATGAAAACTGAGAAATACACGTAGGTACCAACACAAACCAGATATGGTCAATGCCCAGGCTTGACAGAAAGGATGTTTGTAACTAAGATAATCCAAGGAAAGAACCGCTACTACCACTGTTATGAACCTTGCATAATGGACATGGGAAGATCCCCCCCCCCCAAAAAAGGGTAACCACAAACCCCACATCTAATGCTGGTTGCAAGAAAGAATTGCAAGCACAGCTAGACATTACCCCTTCCTATTCACCAACACTGCCTGCAGTCAAATAGTACATTCTGTCTGTTATGACTAACAGAATGTGCTAACTGTAGATCACGAGGCTACCACAGATGACGGTCTTGGCAGCACGTGGCTAGACATCCACAGACAAGGTCCTTTCATTATCAAGCCTCTACACATATGCATTTAACATAGAACTCAGGGGCCTGACAGGTGCTGATCATTTGTGACAACTGACGCCAGCTGCAGTAATATCAGAAACACCAAGTCCTACTGCATTCCCATTCAGTCAACAGGTAGCCTACACAGCTATAAAATAAATCAAACAATTCTACTCATGTTACATGTTAATTCAGTTAGAATCAAACCCTACTCTGTTCTACTTAAAATAAATTGTTAAATATAGTGAAATAAATACTGAAGCTTTAAATTTAATACACCGCCTGTAATATCTTCCTGTCTTATGTACATATTGTAAAGATATAAAAATTAATAAAATATTTTAAAAGAAGTGCTAAAAAGCAACCACCTTGGTCTTCACTAGATGGACATTTCACTCACTCACTTTCACTTTTACATCATCGGGAATCATGATATCAACTATCCTAAACAATATATCTCCATGAAAACGACACCCACCACATTCACATGTATTTCTAGAAATAACTCGGACCACCCAATTAGGCATGTCTAGTGTCCCATACCCCAGAGCCTGTCCCCCATATTACATCCTAGTCTACTACGAATGCCTCATTACTGACACCAGACGTTCACGGTAGCAGAGAGTGTTTTTGTAAAGAAGACGAGGCACAGTTGAGACCAGTATTTCTCACTTTAACAAGTATTTTTGTTAAGCCATCGTGTACTCCCTTCCCACTATAATGTCACTGCCAGTCCACCTCCTTACCCTTTTATATCTGTGTCCTGCTTCAACTTCTCCTTCTGCTGTCTCTTAAAACCAAACGCTACAAGTGAAAACCAGATTATGTCCGTCTCTCTTCTCTTTCATCAGCCTACAAACAAGAACACTATGCTATGCCTGTCAGCATTTACTCAGCGTATAGTTGTCTTTCCTGCAAACCAGCAAAAGCAGATGACTGCAAGTTGAAAATTTGTCATGATACTAACATAGTAACAGAATACTTGATACAGCATCCAAACATAAGACCCCCCTCAAGACATTCTGAAACACAAAACCAATGCAGCAAACAACATGCACTGCAACTCGGCATGTTCTAAAAGTAACTAGCCATGTACACTGCTGCAGGTAGGGAAGGTCTCAGCAGTCAAACAGCATAATGCCCAGCCCAAGAGATTTGCCAATAGCAGTGCAAGGAATGTTGTGACAAAATGTTGCTTATACCAAGTATCATAGACCGCATATTTTTATAACCAACGCAAAAGTGACTTTAGAACAGAATTGAAAATCAGCAAGTGAAATATAAATTGTACTGGAGAAATATCACTTTGTGAGAAAATGAGTTACTCAAAATTCTTATGCAGAACATGAACTGTGAAATTTCTGATGAAATGAGCAAAACCGTCTGATGCCATAGCTTTCAAAGTTTGCACAGGAGGATATTTCTTTACAATTTTCCAATTACTAGCACACATATCTGTTGTGTATATCCATGGGTGCACACACACTCACGCACACACACACACACACACACACACACACACACACACACACACACACACACACACACACACACACACACACACACACACACACACACACACACACACAGTCTCATCTCAGGCTTTGTCCCTACCGAATGCTGCACTGCTGCAGTCATCCCTCTCCATAAAGGGCTACAAACCCTGGGAATTATTGCCCCATTAGCCTGATGAGTCTCATATGTAAAGCTATGGAGCACATCATCATGGACCTGATTAACAAAGATATAGGAAATCTTGAAATTCTAGACCCCACGCAATTTGGCTTTGTGAAAGGGAGATCATGCCTGCTCAACCTGGTTGACTTCTTTGAGTCAGTCACGAGAGCTGTGGATGAAGGTAAGGCAGTGCATACAGCCTATCTTGATCTGGCAAGGCCTTTGATGCCATTCCTCTCTCGGGAATTATTGATACACTTACCAAACTAGGCATCAACCCCTATATCACTAGGTGGGTTGCAAGTTGGCTCACAGATAGGACACACAGTGTGAAAGTAGCGGACTCCAAGTCAGACTGCCACCCAGTCACGAGTGGAGTCCCATAGAGATCGGTCCTGGGTCCTCTCCTGTTCGGCATCTACTTCTCAGAAGTCCAGGCCAACACAAAAGGACTCTCACTGACCTAGTTCGCAGATGACTGCAAGCTAGGAGCCATTATTAACTCCGCAAGTGATGCAGACATCCTATAGAGAGGCCTCACTGAGACCAATGACTGGTGTCAAAATCATGGCTTTAAGCTTAATGCCAAAAAACACATCATCATCTCCTTTGGTAAAAACTCAATTCCCACTAATTACCACATTGATGGGAGCCCACTGAACACTGAAGGTGTTATAAGAGATCTTGGGACGCAGGTTGACAGCAACCACTCCTTCGACCACAACATTGCAACTGTGGTTAGAAAGTCCTTCTATGTGGCACATCTCATTACCAAGGGGTTTGCATCCAGGAAGAAAGATGTTTGTGTAATGTGGCATACACACATGTCCACATTCACATCGACCACATATGATCGGCCAAACAGAAGCATGACCACAGTTTGTATACTTGTCTTGGACAGAGCTGGGGCAGCAAACCAACCAGCTGTTTTCCAGTGGTTGGAGAACTTCCTTGTACAGTCCAGTAGGCCAAGGCAGACAAGTCTGGTCTTCAGAAATACGACCTGGCCTCAGACTTTCCACACTGTAATAGGACAACATATCCTGGTCATATTTTTGTTAAATTCACAGGTTTACTCTATGTAGTTTACAACCTGTGACTTGAAATTCCTGTCCTACAAGGTTAGTGCTGTCCTTCCTGGAGGAGCTGAGCTACAGTTTTCACTAGATTTCACAGCTTGGCCAATTTACATATTCATGCTCGAATTACCACTGAGAAGCTTGTGACTCAACACAATATTACAGTTAGACTCGAAACTGTTGATGAATGGAATATTCACACAAAAGTTACTACTAAATCTAATACAATACAATAATTTTGACCAACTTGTTTTAAATTTGATAATGTATAAAGTTTCCAAATATTGAAGGTTGTAAAATATTCTGGCAAGAGCTACACAAATAGTTGCTCTAAGTGCACAAAAGCATTTGAATTACAAGCAAGTGACTGAATAAAACAAAAACATTTTTGCACTGGAGCAATCTCCTACACACCCTGCTTTCTCGCCAAAATGATGGTGAATGTGGAACACAATCATAGAAGAAACCTAGAAGAAGAAAAAAAAAAAAATCACATTTTTAACAGAATATAACTAGTCTTGATGAAATGTACCACCATTAGATCGAACTTAAAGATGATGGCCCTTCCTATTCAATACTAGGCCTCAAGGAATCTAAATGGAAACTGTATTTTGCAGATACAAAGTACACTATATTGTGTGTAGAATTATAAATAAAAGTAAGTAACCATTTGACCCTTCACACTTAAATCTGCCTGGGAAAGCTAGAAATGTCACCCTAATTATAGTAACGATCAAAGTTAAGCAGCTTGGTACAAGGCCAAAGCAATCAAGGTCTAACAATCCAGCCATCATCCTCAAGACCAAATGATAACAAATGAACCCAAACCACACCAACTACACTCAAACTTAGCATGATAAAGGAATGAAGCACTCACTACACTGCCTTATTCCATTTAAGAAATCCTGGGAGCCCCCAAAATTCCCAGTCTCCCATGTATATTTTCAGCATAGTGACTGTTGAATATTCATAATGATACACATCTTGTTGCACTCCCTTCACCAATACTTTCCACATATGCAATAGTTACTATCCTAAACAGAGGACACAGCTCAGCTAGGAGTCTGGATTTGTAGCTCAACTGCTTTATTAAAGAACTTTATATATATATATATATTTATGCACAAGTTTATTAGGTAAACTGGTTAAGTTACTGCCTATTAAACCTTAGTAAATAAATCTCACAAATTATAGAAAGTTTTATTGTTTACCAAAGTTCTCATTTGAGTCCTGCATGCATTTACTGAAGGACAATTATGCCCTTTATAGTCATTAGATAATGTGATCACATTCCCATGTTAGTTCTGGTATACAGTAAAGGTCAACAAGCTCCTTTAACGTGCACACACGTGCATGTTAGAAGAATTACATAAAGAATTTTGCACTCATTTTATTTTCACTAAAGATCACTGCATTCCAAGACAAAAATATCTTAAATTCTACCACCTATTTGTTAATAGAATGTAAGTTTAGCAATGCTTAATAAGTTTTTTAAGTCCATGACATTAAGAAACAATTACAGGGACTGCTCATCTAAGCTTGCTTAGAGAATCACGCATTACTTCTTACTAATGATATCATGTGTGTGCAGCATCAGACATGAACATCATGTAATTGCTAATATGTTCACATCTGCAAATGCATGAGTAAATCAAAGATCCGTCCAAGTGTTAATTTGGGTCAAAGTTGAGCAGGCTGAAAACAAAATGAATTCATCCATCTTCCATCATTCTGGCCATCATAAAGCAGCTGGCTATACAAATAATATTTGCTAGTAGTTTGTTTGGTAAACTGGTTATGGGATTTGGGGGGGGGGGGGTAGTGTCAAATCTTCATAGTCTCCCAAAAGTGCATTAAAAAGCAAACATGCACAACAACTCTCTCTGAATAGACCAGACAAATCATGGCTGAAGGCAGCATGATCCTCCCTTCCGAGTATCCGTTTACAAACCTACCTATAAAACTACTGCTGCTAGGAGCTATTTTCACATGCAAATAATAATGTGGATCTTGCATTAAGAAGAGTAAAGGGGTAATTCAGTCAGGACTCTTTCCATTCTCATACACTTGTCTTTCTCGGGGAGCCCTGATTTGTGAAAAATGGAGTCTTGACAACAATAACAGTTTCCCTTCACCTTTTCCCTTTCAAATCTAAATGGTTCTTGCACTTTTAAACAACTGGATGCAGGCAGCACAGCTCCAACCGTGTGTGTGTGTGTGTGTGTTTGTATGTATGAATGCAGTGATGATGAAATTTGCCCTACTTGACATGTGTGTCCCGACAGTCTACCAGACAACAGTAAGGCAGCCTAATATAAACTGTACATTGTAGAACGCACAGAGATCCTGCCAATCATTTATCAGATAAATCAGACTGTTTTTTTAATGTATCCCTATACCCTTCTTATTTAACAGGTAAATGTTAAGCCATGAAATAAAATGATGCAGCACCAGATGTGCCTGTCAATTCATGCATCTGTAGGTCACTTGTACCTTTGTTACGAAAGGTCTGCTGTTGCCAATACACCTGTGTCTGTTGTTTTATAACTATCCTTTACTATAAAGCATTCCAGCCACAAAGAAAGGAAAATGAAATATCTACGAAGAAATGGTAGAAAGAAAAAATACACTAAGATGGTTTTAATTAGGTGGTTGGGAAGGAAGCCAACGCCAAATGCTGCCAGACTATATCCATTAATCTGTTGTTAACTGCATCTACTGTACTTTCTGCTTATACAGTATTCACAGCCTACCTTAAAATGTTTTAATGAGAACCAAACTGCATTTATCATCACAGGTTCATAGGTGTGTACTAGGCTATTGATCCTGGAGCCTTTACAAGCCCAGCTAAAAAAAATTCCCCAGGCATCCTGCCACCCGATGTTAGTTCACAGTGCCCCTATCCAGTAGGGCAACTGGAATGATCTCTGGAATGAAGTTTCTCTTACCCATCCACTCGTCAAGATTTCTTTTGAAGAGGGACAGCGAGGTGCTCTGCCTGACATGAATGGGAAGCTTATTCCAGAGTATGGGCAGTCTTTGGGAGATGAACATATCACTCCAGAATGTTCTGTTAATTGTATAGTTTGTAACAAAGCAGCCAAAGGGACTTTCAAAAGTCAACTCCAGTAAAAGTTATAAATCAATAAAATTGACTGAGAATCTGAAACAAGTATTAACATTGTAACAAAAGTAAAGTCAATGATATCCCATGATGTGTGTGCAGTATCATACATGAACATCAGGTAACTGCTAGTATGTTCACACCTGTAACTGCATGAGTAAATCAAAGGTTCACTCAAGTGTGACTTTTGGTCAGAGTTGAGCAGTCTGGTACCAGACTAAACCCATCAGGGTATAAAACACTAGTTGCTGTCTCTCAGACCACCTTAGCACTTCTTGCATGGTTGCTAGTTATAGGCTTTAATTTCCCATCAATGGAAGTCTTTAAACCACATTCTCCTACTAATACATGGGAATGGGGAATAGAGGTAGGTACCAACACAAATCCAATTTGGCCAAAGCTCAAGCTGTAGAGAAAGAATGTATACACCTAAGATAATCTGAGAAGAATACATCCCCGGTGCCATCACAGTTCTGGGGGGACACTAAGGAAATAGCCACTAGGAGAGAAAAACAAGCTTTCAGATACATGTGTTCTGGCTGTTTTCCAGAAATCACTGACTGAAAATGCACAACTTACCGTGTGTTCAAGTCACCATCTGCAATCTCCAGCACAGAATCTATCAAACAAATCAAGTGTACAGGCTGTGTTCATGAGGACTTAGTACTTGAAACCATGAAATTCATCTGAGTGAGGCGAGTCATCTTTGTACAGCTAGCTGGCTTACAGATGAGAACATTTTTCTTAACTAAACTGGACTTCCCAGACTGTAATACGATTCTTTATATCTGGTTCAAGACAAGATTTTACAAGGCCTGCCATGGAAGGGGTTACCAGGACAATTCAGCAACTTTTGATGGTGGGAGTACTTTGAGAAAATAACAGAAGTTTTGTAGTTGGGAGCCCCACCCTCGCCCATCCCATCACTGGCACAATATGTTCTTGTATGCTGTTGTGCTGCTACTTATAAAAATAGGAAACAAATCTTCACACTGAGCATGGCCGGTACTGCAGTCTGTCTTTTGTGACTGTCAGATCACTCAAACCAAACCCCATCCTGCATGAAAACTGCGGGATGGTACTTTAAGAAATAAGTGTACAAAGGAGGTTAAAAGGAGCACAAGGTAATCATCACCGACTGAGAAGGATACCCACCCATGTTTAGAAAGCATTATCTTCAAAGATGGTCTCAAGACATGTTGTGACTTGCAATGAAACTAGAAGGGTAACAGGGCAGTTGTATGTGCAACAGCCATGCCGGACAGCATGTAGCTACCCAGCCACAGACATGGTCCTTCCATTATCAAGCCCCTGTGCATATGCATTTAACACAGATCTCGTGGCATCAGGCAGGTTCTGAACATTTGTGACAACTGACACCAACTGCAGTAGTCTCAGAAAAAACAAATCCAAGCACATTCATATCCAGTCTCCAGGTATCCTACATGGCTGTAAAGGAAATCAAACATTACTGCTCATGACCCATCTTAACTCAAAATCAAACTCTACTCCATTTTAGTTAAAATGAATCGCTAAATATAATGAAGAACAATACTGAAGATTTAAGTTTAATGTATTAGAATGCATCCACAATATCTTCCTATCTTTTATGTATATACAGTAAATATCTTAAAATTAGTAAAACTATTCAAACAGGAGCACTAAAAAAACTACCACTTTGTTCTTTACCAGATAGACTTTTCACTGTCACTCACTTTTACTGGTACATCACAGGGAATCTTGACATCAGGTATCCCTTAAATGTAAACCAGGTAAATCTTAAATGATTTCTCAACTTGAAATAAATGACCACAACATTTTCGTGCCTTTTTTGAAATACCATATAATAACCAATTATGCAAATTCAGAATCCAATACCCTATAGCCCGTCGCCCCATATTACATCCTAGTCAACTATGAACACCTGATCATCACCTTATCACCTCCAGATATTCACAGTAGCTGACAATCTTTTTTTTTTTTTTTTTTTTTTTTTTTTTTGTAAGGAAGGCAGGGTACAGTTTGACAGCACTATTATTCACTTTAATATAACAAGTATTTCTGTTTGGCAACTGGGTGTTCCCTTATTATTGTAACATTACCGTCAATCCACCTTCTTACCCTTTTATATCTTCATCGTCCTCTGTCTTCTCCTTTTGCTGTCCCTTCGTATTAAACACTACAAGTGAAAAAACACATTAAGCCCACCTCTCTTCTGACTCATCAACCTATAAACAAGAACACAACAGCCCAGCCAACATTTACGCAGAATCTAGTTGCCTTTCTTACTACTTAGCAAAACAGTATGACTGCAAGCCGAAAATCTGTCGTGATACCAACACAGTAATAAAATATCTGATTCAGTGTTTGAAAAGAAGACTCCCCATCAGTTTATTCAGGAAAAAAAACAATACAGCTAAAAGCACACATTGCAACTTGGCATGCTGTATAAGTAGCCAGTCATGTGCACTGTTATATGCATGGGCAGTCCCAACAGTCATCTAGCACCACTCCCAGGCCAAGAGCCTAACCAATAACAGAGCAAAGAGCATCTTAATAAAATGCTGTGTATACTGAATGTCAAAGACAAGATATTTTCACAACCAATACAAACAAACAGCTTTAGAACATGAGATGGAGATGACAGCAATCTAACTTTAGTGTGAAGCTTCATGCTCATGTCTGCTTTCTACAGCTTTAAATTTCTGGTATAAGGACTGGAAAAAGCAAATACCAATCAATCTTGAGCATGGGGCAGAGCTAGAATTATATGATTTGAAGTGATGGGGTGGTCTAGGGTGGTTATGTATTTTGTGACATAAATAAATATTCTGCTGACAGCAGGAGTAGTTTTGCAGGTCAGTTTTGAATGTCTTGAAATGTAATGAAGACCTTATGTCCTAAGTGATAAGTAAAGAGGGATAACTTATCTTATCCCGCATTCTTTATGTGTATAATTATGGATTCCATATTAAAATATGATGGTGAGACCTGCAAAACTACTCCATAGTTAGTTTAAATATAGGGTTGGCAACAACTGTGAAACGTGTTGTTACCCAGAAGTGTATTTGAACAGTTTATACATTCAGTTTGATGCTTCACCTTACACTTACACAGTATTGACAGGGAACCTCAAAATGTTTAATTAAAGACAAAGTGCTTTACAATACAGCACCCAAAAGGACATGCAAATGTCACCCCACCAAAGTTATAAATCAATAAGCACCCAAAAGGACATGCAAAGGTCACCCCACCAAAGTTATAAATCAATAAGCACCCAAAAGGACATGCAAAGGTCACCCCACCAAAGTTATAAATCAATAAAATTGATTGTTCACTCACTTTCTGAGAATCCAAAACAAGTATTAACATTGTAACAAAAGTAAAGTCAATAATACTACATGATGTGTGTGCAGCATCATACATGAACATCAGGTAACTGCTAGTATGTTCACACCTGTAACTGCATGAGTAAATCAAAGGTTCACTCAGGTGTTATTCTTGGTCAGAGATGAACAGTCTGGTACCAGACTAAACCCATCAGGGTCTAAAACACCAGCTGCTGTCTCTCAGACCACATTAAATCTGCTTGCAGGTTTGCTAGTTATATGCTTTAAGTGCTCATTACTGGAAATCTTTAAACCACGTCCTCCTACTAATACATGAGAATGGAGGAATAGAGGTAGGTACCGACACAAACCTGATATGGTCAATGCCCAGGCTTGACAGAAAGGATCTTTGTAACTAAGATAATACAAGGAAAGAACTACTCTAATACCACTGTTATAAACCTTGGATAATGAACATGTGCCCTCCAGGAAGACCCCCCCCCCCAAAAAAAAAGAGCAGCCACAAACCCCATATCTAATGCTGGTTGCAAGAAAGAATTCCAAGCACAGCTATCTATTACCCTTCCTATTCACCAACACTGCCTGCAGTCAAATAATACATTCTGTCTATTATGACTAACAGAATATGCTAATTGTAGATCATGAGGCTACCACAGATGACGGTCTTGGAGGAATTTTTGGGGTGCTAAGGAAATAGCCAATAGGAGAGAGAATGAGTTTTCAGATAAAACGTGTTCCGGTGGTTTCTCAGAAATCACTGATTGAAAATGCACAACTTAGCCTTTGTTCAAGTCACCATCTGCAACCTCCAACACTGAACTTATCGTACAAATCAAGTGTACAGACTACATCTATGAACACAATACTTGAAACCATGAAAGTCATCTGAGTGACCTGAATAAGAATCAACTTTGTAGAGCTAGCTGGCTTAAGGTAAATAAAATTTCTCTGACTAAACTACTTCCCAGACTCTAATGTTGTTCTTTAAATCAGGCTAAAAACAAGATTTTACAAGGCCTTCCATGGAAATGACTACCAGGACAATTCAGAAACATTTGAGAGTAGGGATACTTTGAGAAAATAACAGAGACTGGGTATTATCAAGACCCACTCTCACCCATCCCATGTCTGTCACAGCATGTTCTCAGATGCCATCACGTTGGTACTTCTATGAATAGGAAAAACTCTTCACACAAGGTACACTCAAACCACACCCATCCTGCAAGAAAACCAGATTATGTTACTTTTCATAAAGAAGTATGGCTGATACCACTTAGAACATGTTAAATATACACATATGCAGAAAGTTTAACATCAGGCAGAGGGCAAATGTGTTCACAAATACACTTAATAGCTTATATACCCAAGTACAACTAGGAACGAAGTTATTAAGGTTCAGCACCTTAACCCCTTAACCCCTGGAAACCATATACTTATACAAAGTAGGTAAAAAGGAACACCAGCTAATCAGCACTGAATGACAATAAACTAACTGATAAAGATACCCACACCATGTTTAGAAAGTATTATCTTCATGTCAAGACATGTTGTAACCTCAAACAAAGCTATTAGGGTTACAGGGCAGTTGTGTGTCCAACAGCCATGCAGGGCAGCACGTGGCTAGACATCCACAGACAAGGTCCTTTCATTATCAAGCCTCTACACATATGCATTTAACATAGAATTCAGGAGCCTGACAGGTGCTGACCATTTGTGACAATTAACACCAGCTGCAGTAATATCAGAAAAACCAAGTCCTACTGCATTCTCATTCAGTCAACAGGTAGCCTACACAGCTATAAAATAAATCAAACAATTCTACTCATGTTAATTCAGTTAGAATCAAACCCTACTCTGTTCTACTTAAAATAAATCATTAAATATAATGAAAATCAATACCGAAGCTTTAAATTTAATACATGGCCTGTAATATCCTCCTGTCTTATGTACATATTGTAAAGATGTCAAAATTAATAAAATATTTAAAAAGAAGTGCTAACAGCAACCACCTTGGTCTTCACTAGATGAACTTTTCACACTCACTCACTTTTACTTTTACATCATCAGGAATCATGATGTCAACTATCCTAAACAGTATCTCTCCATGAAAACGACACCCACCACATTCACATGCATTTCTAGAAATACCTCGTACCAACCAATTAGACATGTCTAGTGTCCCATATCCCAGAGCCTGTCCCCCATATTACATCCTAGTCTATTACGAATGCCTCATTACTGCCACCAGACGTTCACGGTAGCAGAGAATATTTTTGTAAGGAAAGCAGGGCACAGTTGAGACCAGTATTACTCACTTTAATATGACAAGTATTTCTGTTAGGCCACCGGGTACTCCCTTTCCACTGTAATGTCACTGCCAGTCCACCTCCTTACCCTTTTATATCTGTGTCCTGCTTCAACTTCTCCTTCTGCTGTCTCTTAAAACCAAATGCTACAAGTGAAAAACAGATTAGGCCCAGCTCTCTGCTCTTATATCATCCTACAAACAAGAACACTATGCTATGCCTGTCAGCATTTACTCAGCATATAGTTGTCTTTCCTGCAAATCAGCAAAAGCACATGACTGCAGGTTGAAAATGTGTCATGATACTAACATAGTAACAGAATATTTGATACAGCATCCAAACATAAAACCCCCTTTAGGACATTCTGAAACACAAAACCAGTGCAGCAAACAACACACACACTACAGCTCGGCATGCTCTAAAAGTAACTAGCCATGTACGCTACAGGTAGGGAAGGTCTCAACAGTCATGCAGCATAATGCCTGGCCCAAGAGCCTAGCCAATAGCAGTGCAAAGAGCAGTGGTGGCTGGTGACTTCAAATCACAGGGGGGCTGCAGGAGACAGCTGAATGGGTGGGGTCAAGGGGAGGGGTGTGGTCAACCAGAAAGGGGAGGAGCTATGCACAAAACCACAAAAAGCTAACTTTAATTAAATACGCTGCCCTGGGTGGCAAACCATCATTATGAAAGTCCAATCAAGGCAAAAATAAGTGTAGAAGAATAAAAATATTTCAATGCATTGGCTGCATGACAGCTTACTTAATATCTAGATGGAAACAAAAGGTTGTGAGGCATGAAAAAATAAATTACTTTTTAAATACATTACTGGAATGCCAGTCAAAATCAAGTATAAGAAAAACCAGAAGCACTCAACTCAAACCACTTCTCCTTGCACTGCAGTCCTAATTATAATATATTCAGCTTTATTAAAGTACCAAGTAACATGCTGAAAGTAGAAATCTATGTGATGCCCCCACTTGTAAAAATGTTTCTTATCCAAAAGCTGCCTGACAACTTGTTTCATGGGGAAAACATGATAAAAGTAAAAAATGAAAAGCAAACAAGAAACAAGCTCAAGATACATTGCTTAAAGGATTACTGTACAGGTTATGGACCACACATGATTGGCATTCTGTTTAGTTTACGGGTAAAGTCTGTAGAGATGACTGGAAGTCTCCAACAAGTGTAATGAGCTTTTTAAAATAATGGAATCCTGTCCTTTAATACCCAAGGCTTATATATTATCTAGTCAAGTATTCTCTGCATGGCAACAACAGAAAGGCTTTCAATGTTGGCAATTCTTTAACAGTATGCTTATTAAAGCTTTCTTGCATCTTACGATCTCAGACAAGCTTACCTTATGGTCATTAAAGCATTGCTACTTAAAAACACAGAGCAACAGGCACTTTGAGTAATAAGCATAAATCTGAGTAATAAGCATAAATCAACAGTACAAAAATATGACAGAAACCAGACCATTCTGCAAAATCAAGGACAGATGAAAAGCCACTGTAGTACTTATGCAGTGTGTCCTCCCCATCCAAGGTAGATACAACTACTCCTTGCCTTGCTTGGACACATCCAGAGTCACTACATGGGGGAGCGGGGTGTAACAAGCATGTCACAATTTGAAATCTCTCTGGCTGACTGTGATGGCCCTGACACATTTGTCATACCTCTCAACCTCAAGAGCAAGAAATCTGGACAAAGCCATACACAGAAGTGGGACAAAGGCCCAGCAATAAGGACAATTTTTAAATATTGCTCTAATAAACTTAGAAAGATAATAGAATAGGTCTTGCATTAGTATGAATTTTCTGAAGGGTATAAAATCTGAAACTCAAATGTCTTGTCATTTTCTAACTTCAGTCTTTAGTGATTTGTCACTAATTTGCCAAAAAACACAATTTTATGAAAAATGAACCAAAAATGTGATGCAAAAATGTAAAATAGACACACAATACAGCTGCTACCTGTCAAAGAAGGGACACTTTAATATTAGTACTGCTACCTTGAGCAGCTGACAAAATATAAAAGAATCTACATGCATTTCAAGTAATCTATAACTTTGATTATTACAGTTATTTCTTAATTGTAAACCCTCCATGTTTTCTTCCAAAATTGCTATTTTGCAGAGGGATTATAAGGGGGAAGAGCAACATTTTGAGCCAAAAATTGGGGACAGTTGAGAGGTTGACTATGCCTAATTCTATAAAGCAATTTATTTGCATGTACCTCTCAACCTGTTAATGCAGTAAATCTGAACAAGGCCAAATATATTGGGGGCACATATAAACAGTACTAAAAATTGCTCTTGTATAAATTGAGACAGTTGATAGAACAGCTCTTACTTTAACATGCATTTTTCTGAAGGTTATGAAGTCTGAAACTTATTATTGAGTGACTTCTGGCAAATCATTTAGGAATTAAAACTACAAATTTTATGAACAACAAACCAAAAATAAGAAGAAAAATCTATTCATTCTTTGAAAATCTGGACAGTTGGGAGGTATAGTTCAGCTGGGCCTGTCTGAGTTTGCTGCCCTTCCCCCCCTGACAAAATAATGGTTGAATGGAGCCTCTGCAGCCATTCCAATGAACCATTATACTTGGCTATTTCACTCCATTTACCATAAACACTAATGTGCATACTGCTTTACTTCTATGATGAGTTGGACTTCATTTGAAAGTTTTATTTTGTATTTTACAGCACAAACACTAAGTCATCTGTTAAACAAAGCAATGCAGTCTCACAATGAAAACTTAGCATTAAAACTTCTCTGCCCTTGAAACTCACATTCATTGAAACAGCATTGAAACCCACATTCAAAGAAAATACATTTTGCCAGTGGCAGATAAAGATTAATTTTGGGCTGTTTTCGAATCATGGTCTCCTTGCATATGAAACATACATGTGCTCTTTGATACACCTTCCTCATTGTACTAAAATTAGATTCCTTGTACAATACAGTACACTTGTTAGAGGGTATTTTAAATTTGTTTTGAACATTTTTTTCCAGTAAGCAATGAAACAAACCATATGCACCCATAATGGCAAAACTGCCCAGTTGAGAACATTTATCATAAAAAAGTCTACTCAGACTTCCACAGTCCACCATTATTAGTAAATATACACAATTATACAGTCCACCATTATTAGTAAATAAGCACAATTCCACAGTCCACCATTATCAGTAAATATGCACAATTCTACAGTCCACCTTTATCAGTAAATATGCACAATTCTACAGTCCATTATCAGTAAATATGCACAATCTCTGAAGTCAATCATCTAAATAATTCCACATTAAAGAAATCTGTAACTAATGAAGCGGTTGCTGCTAGCAATCACCTTTATATTTCATGGTTTCATCGAAAAATAAAGTGTCTGTTGCCCCTCAGGAATAAATTGCCTATATTACATTAAAAAATGATAAGCTAGTAATAATATTGCAAGAGGAAATGGATGGCAAACTGATAACGAACTCATAGTTAGTATCTTCACCAAGGAGAACATTCTCAGTACAGCAACATCCACCCCTTGTGGGAGCAGAACCCACAGCCTTCTGCATCAAAAGCAAGTACACAACCTGTTGTGCTATAGTATTAACTAGGCAAAGCACTAAACTTCTATTCCCCTGCAGCTCTCAGCTCCTTGTAAAATCTACTCAATACTCAACTGCATCTCAACTTCGCAGCTCAAGAAAACTGGAAAAAGCCAAAATGTATTGGGGGGGGTCAAAAGTCCAAAAACAGGGACACATTAAACATTGCTTGTATAATCTTGGAAAGTTGCTAGAATAAAATGTTGTGTTGCCACCATATATTTTACTGCCAAGGTCCCTGAGCAAAAAACAGTCAGAGTAACATACCACTACGCCACATCAGCTGCTTTGTAAAAGAGAGAGGAAGACTGAAATTTAATGGCTATCATTTAGTGAATTCAGTTCTCACCATAGCTGTCAACCTCTTAGTACAAAACACCTGGACAAACCCAGTAATGAGGGAATACAGCCCTCAAACATATTCAGTGAATTCAGTTCTTGCCATAGCTGTCAACCTTAGCACAAAAACCTGGACGAAGCCAATAATGGGGGAATACATTCCCAAAAATAGGGACAAATTTAAAATATTCATCTTATAAACTTAGAAAATTGCTAAAAAAAGGTTGTGCTACTATGTATTCTGAAGAACATGAAGTTTGAAATTCAAATGCCGGTCAATTTTACTGCGGACAGAACAAAACAATTTTCAGCAGAGACGAGGGATTAATACTGCAGACACATCTTTGTAAAATGGCAGGGCACCAGAGCAAATCCACACAAATACAGGGAGGAGATGCAGACAGAAGCCACCCCAACCAAGAATCAAACCAGAAAACCTATAGCTGTGAGGCAACAATACTACCACTGCACCATCAATTATGCAAGGAATTAAACATTCAGAAACCTGAAGTCTGAAATTCAAATGCCTGTCAATTTTACTGCGGACAGAACAAAACCAATTTTCAGCAGGGATTAAAACTGCAGACACGTCTTTGTAAAATGGCAGGGCACCAGAGCAAATCCACACAAACACATGGAGGAGATGCAGACTCCACACAGAAGCCACCCCAACCAAGAATCAAACCAGAAAACCTATAGCTGTGAGGCAACAATACTACCACTGCACCATCAAATATGCAAGGAATTAAACATTCAGAAACCCTTAAGTCTGAAATTCAAATGCCTGTCAATTTTATTTAACATTTTTTAATCAGGACAGTCTGACTTGGAACAAATAAACAATTTTCAGCAGAGGCCCAGGAAGAAATAATGCAGACATGTCTTTAACATGGGAGGACACAAAAGCAAACCCACACAAACACAGGGAGAAGATACAGACCCCACAAAGAAGGAACCCCAGCCAAGAATCAAACCCAAGAACCTGCCGCTGTGAGGCAACAATGCTACTACTACACCATCAAATATCAAGCATTGCAACATTTACAAACCACAGATATTATGAGGAACAGATCAGATCGAATATGAGGCAAAATCTGCAATTTTTACAAATGGTG
This sequence comes from Protopterus annectens, assembly GCF_019279795.1. Classification (NCBI taxonomy): domain Eukaryota; kingdom Metazoa; phylum Chordata; order Ceratodontiformes; family Protopteridae; genus Protopterus; species Protopterus annectens. Next base: position 801,601,862 of record NC_056750.1, on the reverse strand, counting down.
GTGGGTAGGGAACTCAAGTCTTTAACACCTGCATACAGGGTACAGGGTTCAAGCCTGAGGTATTCCCTACCACACCACCATGAGCACCTGGGGCATTTACACACACACACACACACACACACACAAACTCCAGTAAAGCATAAGCACCATACACACACAATCCAGTATAAACATTGTAAAATAAAGGTAAAAAGCACCATACACTTACCTGAATATATCCAGCTAACGTACATCCTTCCCGCGCAATACTCCAAAGACCCGCGAGATCCCAAGCAAAGCCCGACGAGATCCCAAAGCTCCTTCCAGACGACGAGACTGCTGCTCTTGCAGTCTGGACGCTACCCATAATCCTAGCGAGTCTGTGCACTTTAAAAGTGCACAGATGTCTCCTTGTGTCCCCCTATGGGGACTGCCGGACTGCCTTGAGCATGCGCATAGACCGACAGTAGTCGGGACTACTGCGCATGCGCGAAATTTCAAAAAAAATTTTTTTTCTATTTTTTATTTTGAAGGGGCTGCAGTCCGGCAGCCCGATGCCACGAGCCGCCCCTGGCAAAGAGTATCTTGACAAAATGTTGTTTATACCAAGTATTATAGACCGGATATTTTTACCAACAATGCAAAAGTGACTTTAGAACAGAACTGAAAAGCAATATGTGAAATATAGCTTGTATTGGAGAAATACAGTGTAAGACAATGAGTTACTCAAAATTCTTATGCAGAACATGAACCGTGAAATTTCTGTTGAAATTAACTCACCAGGAGTCTTGGGTCAAACATGAGCAAAACCACCTGATACCATAGCTCTCAAAGTTTACACAGGAGCATATTTCTTTACAATTTTCCAATTACTACCACACGTATCTGTTGTGTATATCTATGGTTGCATGCACACACGCACACAAACACACACATTCAGTACTTTAACGTGGTGGGGATGTTGTACTGACCTACACAACCAAGTAAATACAAACTTGAATAACGCAACTTGTGTGCTGGTTAAAAGCTATACTTTCAGTTGCTTCTGGGTCCAGTGTAATCAAAATCCATAATACAGGTGTGTGTGTGTGTGTGTGTGTGTGTGTGTGTGTGTGTGTGTGTGTGTGTGTGTGTGTGTGTGTGTGTGTGTGTGTGTCTGCGTGTGCATGTAACACAGTGCAGAGGTTTTTGTCCTATTATGTGTCAAAATGCAGATAAGTGAACTCACAAAACATAACACATTAAATATAGCATTTTTGTATATCATGTAAACAATGTTCTTTAAAACTGACCAATACATTTTTGTATCAGTTAGAAAAGACCAGGTAATGATCAATTATTCTATTAAAATGGTATATTAAAGGAAGGCTGTGGCCCTGTTCGGAAACTGGCTTGTTGATGCAGAGAGAGTTAGTACCTGGAAGAGCAGTTTGTACGAGTGTCATGTGGAAAGCAGAAGACATTCCAGAATACCCCGAAGAAGCCCAGACATTTTCAAGAAGAAAGTTGGTTAAAAACACCTTTATACTGTTTAGTCCTTGTTGCTTCAGTATATATACAAGAAGACCCTCCCCCAGTGTTTTTCTTCTGTTCAATAAGGATTTACTATTTCATAGATCAGTGGTCTCTGCTGCAGTATGGAATTGTCTAACTCATGGTTTTTACAACTGCTAGAAGTTATCAGAAAATGGTGAATTTATCCTACCTGTAATGGGAAGAAGTACAGGGGCACCCCCTTCCCCAACAATGGTACCCACAATCCTTCCCTGTAATGGGGAGAAGTACATGGGCACCCCCTTCCCCAACAATGATACCCACAATCCTTCACAGTAGCCTGACAGCTGCAGTGGAATTCATAACATGTACTCAGCCTTTAATGATGAAAAGGGTAATCTCAGATAAATGATACCCACCAAAAAGCATCCACCATCACCAAATGGAGCAAACTAAAAACGAAAGCATCACGAGGAAAACTATAGCACAGAGTGGGGACACCGTTCGATAATTCTTTATGTTTTAGCAGAGACGGTACTACTGTGTAGAAAAGAAATAATATCGTTTGTAAATACATGAACCGACAGGGCTGTATCCTATCCATTATGAGTAACATGCACTATGGTGCAAACTATTGAACTTGACAATTAGTCAATTGTACTGAAATTTCATAATCAGTACAGTGAAAACATCTCTATTTAGGAAAAATAATTTGGATTTTTACTTCTGATGAAATGACAACTTAATGAATTAGTATTTACACCATTACTGTAATCAGAGAACTGAGAAGAACGTCACCAAAGTACCCCAATGAAAACCAAGTGTAACACAAAATGTCAGAGTGCAGTACCACAGGTACATGGACTAAAGCCACGGGGACCCTTCAGCAAAAGGCTGCACCTTTAGCCATCTGAAATTTCATCGTAAATCATTCAGCTACTTCTGGCATAATGAGAACTTATTACGCATATATTCTGTACATCAGAGGTTGAAGAGCCTCCAAAGGAAAATAGAATTAGTGCCAGACTGAGACAACAAAAGGCCACTGTAATGCTGGATTTACTGTCTCTAAATATGACACCATATGTCAGTTCCCCGAAAGCAATCCAGACTACAAAATTTAGGGTCTTCTAATAAGATACTTGGATACAAAACACATGTGTCGTGTCTATGTGGAACGTGCCCCTTCTGAGACAGTATACCAACTTTGACTATGAAGAACTCCTATGGATACAGTGATCATGTTGATATTTGACTGATATTGTACCCACCTACCATGCATATTGATAATCATTCAGAAGTGACTCTGTAACTGCCTTTTGCTTTCATGCATCATCTGTCACCAAAAATGACACGCAAAGTCATAAACTCTCTATAGTTCTAATGTTTCATTAAGAAGAAAATAAAAAACAGCATTCCACAGACTGCCACAGAAATTAAATACAAATAAACACAAAGTGTATTTGTCCTGTGGATAGGGTGTGTTGTTTCCACTGACCACAGATCTTTTTTTATTTTTTTTTAAGAAAAAGTGAAAGAACAACCATTCACAGCAAAGTATTTCAGCATAAAGCTTTCAGACGCTAAGATTGGTTCACACCATCCAGCAAGCCATAGCAATGGTCACTTCAGTGTGATCACTCAGCTGTTTCCTTTCTTCCACTAGCTATATCCCAGGTTTTCAATCTCCCATCTCCAAAACATCGAACACAACATTACCACTGTCCAAAAACAGAGGAAGCTCAACACAGCCAAATGAAGTTTAAAACTTTAATGCTGCAGCAAGTAAGCGCTTTCACGTTTCAAGAACGCTTCATCAGACTTATACAACTGCCATAAATTCAAATCATTTAAATACTAATTCAAAACATAGTCAACCAATCAGAAGTATAAACTAATTAATACCAAATTTATGCTAAAAGTCACATAGCTATAAACCTATTATATATAAAAAATATATAAAAAAATGTCATAGAAATGCATTCAAAAATATGTATATATATATATATATATATATATATATATATATATATATATATATATATATATATAAAACCACAGAATTGCATTCAAAAATACATATTGTATCTACATTTCATCTTGTGTTCAATATATTGTGTAGAACACAACATGTCTCAATCAAAACTATGAACTGATTAATACAAACGTTCACATATGCTAAGAACACAAACTACAAACTTCTTCCATATGAATACTTCATAAAAACATCCAAAAATACATATATAAAAAAACACTTAAAAACATACTATGTTCATATTCTATCACATTATGTCCTGTGTTCACTGTATTAGGTTGAAGCTCAATGTGTGTACGGACATGCTGCCAAAAATGGTTTCAATGTTATACGTTCATTCAGACCACGTCCTTTGTGTCCCTGTAATCTTAGGATCCATTTATTTTCTCTTTCTTCTATATAGTTTCTGATATTTCCTAACCTATTTGATTTTCTTATTAATTCTAACACCGTAAACTTAAACTTATGTGATGTACCTTGTTGTAAAACATGACTAGCTAAAGCACTGGATTCATTTTCTTTATGTATTGCATATACATGTTCCCTGATACGTTCTCTTAAACTTCTATTAGTCATGCCCACATAGAAGCATGAACAGGTCTGGCATGTAGCAATATATATAATGTCTCTCGACTTGCAATCAGCATAGAAATTCATATTATAGATTTTACCAGTATCAGGATGTTGAAAATCCTTTCTACCCGATATGAAAGGACATTGATTGCAGCCCCTACACGGAAAAGTTCCTATTCTTATAGAGTTAATCCGTCTTCAGCCCTCACTCTCATAGCATAAAAGCCTTTTTAGTGACTTCATATTTTTATGTGCGAAACTAGGTCTTTCACCCACTATTTCCGCTATTTTATCATCTATTGTTAAGATGTTCCATTTCCTCCTGATTATATCTTTTATCTTCATATCTAAATTGCTATAAGGAATGGTTATTCTCTTATAACTTTTCATGCCTTCAATATTGTTACTTTTCTTTTCATAATTCTTTTCCTGTCTATGTAAATAGGGTTTCCCTCTGGTATTTCTGTTTGATTCAACTGATAATAGGGCTTCATTTATCTCTAGTGTATTATAGCCTCTTGTTTTGAAGTTTTCCATTAATACTTCTTGTGTTTTATTAAACATTTCCTCATTTGTAGTGAGTCGGGAAACTCTCATACTCTGTCCTTTCACTATGTTAGAAAAAATATGTCTTGGATGCATGCTGGTACGATGTAAAATACTATTCCTCCAGCATGACTTCCTGAACATCTCTGAATGCACATCACCTTCATTTTTACATATTTGTACATCTAGGAATTCCATATTTGATTTGGAGCTTTTACATTCAAAACTTAAAAATGTCGTAGTTCCATTTATGTACTGAATGAACTCATTGAGTTCACATTCAGTACCTGCCCAAATCAAAAACACATCATCTACAAAACGTTTATAATATTTTATATACCTATAGAAATATTCGTTTCCTAATATGTATGTATCTTCCCAATAAGCCAACACTAAGTTGGCATAGGAATTTGCACAAGGGGTGCCCATGGCCACCCCTTTCATTTGCAGATAATAACTTTCCTTATATACAAAAGGATTATTGTTCAATATTAAATCAAGAAGTGCTAGAATTTTAAAAATCACATTCCTATGTACTTCTTTTTTAATCAAGAATAACCTCAAATATTCCAATCCAATTCTATTGGGAATCGACGTGAACAAAGAGACCACATCTAGAGTTACTAATAGCTCATCTTCCATGTTGTCTCTATTCTTTTGTACAGTCAAATAATCACCGTAACTCTCAAGAAAATCTTTCGTGTCTCTCAATATTGTATTTGTACTATTTACAATGGGTCTCAATTTTTGTTCAACAAAAATAGAGGCTGGTTCCAATATCCAGCCTCTACCTGAGACTATCGGTCTCATTGGGGGATTAGTTGGAACTTTATGTATTTTGGGTAACCCCCTGAGTATGGGTATAGTAGGTTGTTCTACCAATAGAAACTTATATAAATCAAAATCAATGGTACCACAAAGCAGCATGTCATAAAGTTCAGCATGTACTTTTTTTATCAACTCATTTAAAGTAAAGACATTCAAAGCACCATATGTTTCATCATCACTCAACATTAAATTCATGCTGTCGTCATACATTGTTGCATCTAATATAACAATTGCACCCCCTTTGTCCGCTTGTCTAATGACTATTTCAGAATTATTCTGTAATTCCCTTATACTTAAAAACTCTTCATAACTTAAATTATAGAATTGTGGTTTGTTACCACTTCTATATAGTTCAAATAAATCCCTTTCACACGCCTTTTCAAAGGCTTCTAGAATAGGGTGATTTACAGGAATAAACGTAGATGGTTTTGAAAGAACATTTCTTTTCCCTTCTGTAGTATTACCAAACATTAGACTTAATCCTATTTGTCTTATAAACATTTTTAAATCAACTACTACATCAGTCATGTCTGCAGTCTTTGATGGTATAAATGTTAGGCCACGGTTCAACAATGGCCTTTCTTGCCTACTCAAAACATAATCAGAAATATTAACTATTAAATCTTCATTGTGGATTTCAGTACCTTCTTCTGAAACTCGTGTTTTTCCTCGGATATCTTCCATTTCCTCGCCATGCCATGTGGGGACCAGTTCGATTGCATTGGTTTCCGTATGGGTAACGGAAAAGAAAAAGAGCTATTTTCAACAGGTAAGTTGACTCCTGTGCAAGCCAACTTGCTCCTGGCTCCTAAATCCTTGTTCGCATAGCTGCTAATTCGTGGCGCTTCTGTTGAGATTAGCGTAGTAGCACTAACAGGGGTATTAACACTTGCAGAGGCTAAAACGCCATAATCAGCCTCCGTGCGTGTGTCAGCATCCTCCTGAACTACTATACGTTCCGACGTCACGATCGTGGGTGTGTCCTTAGTTCCGAACTTTGTAGGGTTCGTTGTTAAAGCTGTACCAACATTCTCCTGGCAGAATGGAGTCTTCGTGACATTGGCATAATTGTTTCTATTGCTTCTACTATCGATTTTCGGCCATGAAAACACCTGGCCTCTTTGAAAATCGATTAGATCTCTCTCCAATTTTTTCTTCTTCTCAAGTAGTAGCTTGTTATCCAGCAAGGCAAACCTAGATGAGACATCAACAGATAGCCGTTCACTTTCAGTTGTACTAACTAGTTTCATTCGCTCTTTCTCAATAGATATTATCTCTTGTCTATATGATAACTCTATTTCCTTATATTTCTCAATCAGCAATCTAATATAGGCAAAACTCATCTCCAAGTTCAATTTTTGCCACTTGGTGAGTAAATCAGGATATACAGTACCAAATGTAGGCATTTTGAGTATTCTAAGTCCTCTAGGTATTACCTTAAAGGACAAGCATGCCTCCATATGTTGTCTCTGCCATTGAATACTCCTTGATTTCTGTAGAATATTTTCTAGTTTTCGAGTATACTGAAGTATTTCAATACTCTTGCTTGTGTCAATGGCATTAGAATCAGTACTCATTAATTCATTCTCAGTGTATTTCAATAAAGGATTCTCCAACATCACCATCATTCCATGAAAGGCACTAATAGGAGCATTAGTACCTCTTGATTCAAGTAGGTTGCTTGTATCTGCCATGTCTCAGAGCCACAAAGACCAGTCAATCAATGTATAAAACAACAAAGTGGCGCTGAGTAAAGAGTAGTTTGTAGTTTGTGTTCTTAGCATATGTGAACGTTTGTATTAATCAATTCATAGTTTTGATTGAGACATGTTGTGTTCTACATAATATATTGAACACAAGATGAAATGTAGATACAATATGTATTTTTGAATGCAATTCTGTGTTTTTTATATATATATATATATATATACATATTTTTGAATGCATTTCTATGACATTTTTTTATATATTTTTTATATATAATAGGTTTATAGCTATGTGACTTTTAGCATAAATTTGGTATTAATTAGTTTATACTTCTGATTGGTTGACTATGTTTTGAATTAGTATTTAAATGATTTGAATTTATGGCAGTTGTATAAGTCTGATGAAGCGTTCTTGAAACGTGAAAGCGCTTACTTGCTGCAGCATTAAAGTTTTAAACTTCATTTGGCTGTGTTGAGCTTCCTCTGTTTTTGGACTTTGGATTTTTGGAATTTCGGTGGAAGGCTCTTTACTCAGCGCCACTTTGTTGTTTTATACAACATTATCACTAACAATATGGTACAAAAAGACAAAATACAGAATATTTACCAACCTCACTGACGACACTCACAGAATGGTAAATAAGTATTTCCACATACTTACAACATGTCCTTTTGATGAACTAATATAGTTATTATTTACAATAGCTATTTATTTAAAATATATAGCAATGAATGTGGGACAGATTTTTTTGTGGAACAACATGGAACATGAAAGTTTAAACATTCAAACACACTGTAAATAATATTAATTTAATGAGGTACAGCTGTGAGCTATGCTGTATTACCATCCTCAGACAGCCATTTCTGGCTACCATCTACGATCAGAAAAAGTAGTGAAAAGTAGAAACCTCAATGTATTACAAGCTCACTGCTTCAGGGCTGAAGGTGCTACAGAGAGCCCTTTCATAGCTCAAGAATCAGGGAAAATGCCAAAAAATAATGGCAGGGGAAGAACCACAATCAACAACAGATTTTAAATATTGGTCTGATATACTTTGTAAGTTGATAATATAACAAGTTTTGCATTAGTAACCATTTTCTCAAGAGTATGAAGTCTGAATCTCATGTTTGTCATTATTTAGTGACAGCAGTCCACAACACTTTACCAGAAAGCCACAACCCAGAATAATGTAAAGCTGATTCATAGGTTCATAGATTAGTACTAGGCTAATTGCCCTTCTGGGGCATTTTAAGCCTAGCCAATTACCCCATGTGAGAATCCAGCCATGAACATGGAGTCTGTAAGGTAAACACCTTAACCATCATGCCAACCTCCCAACCGAGTGATACTGCTCATTGTCAAAATCGAAACAAAAATCTCCACTCTCTGCAAGCTCTCCTAACCCTGGAGAATGTAAACGTCTGTGTAGTTACTTAGCCATGGTTTAAATCAAGGGAGATTACTTCAGCATGTAATGACTTCCACACATTTAGGCCAGATACTGCACAGAAATAGAGAAAAGGTGGTGGTGCTTCAATTTGCATCAAAAACAATCACATTTCAGTGCCTGTCAACCAGTATAATGCACAGAGCTCCTCTGCTTACAACTCACCATAAGCATAGACCCATAACATATCTTTGCTAGATATAGATTCCCTCTCTATGTCCCAGGAACCCTTACCACTTATTTAAATGATCTCAAGTCACTGTCTATTTAACCCAGAACCATGCTCATAAGTGACTTCAACAACCCCACTATAAATTGGGAATAATACATGACCTCAGATTTGCAAGCACAATGATTCCTGGACTTTGATAACACAAATGCTCTGAACCAGCTAGTCCGTATGCCCACTGAGGGACCAACATCCTTGACCTAGTCCTTACCAGTATGGCACCATTGGAGTGCAATATCCTCATTGGTCAGGTTTGATCATAAGACTATCTCCTTCAAAATAAGCAAAAAAACCTGGGAAATCAGGTAACTCTGGAATGTTTAGGAATTGTTCGAAGGCAAACTCCCTACTTTTAAGTGACATTCTGGCACAATTTCAAGTACTCCCAAACCTAGCAAACACAGCTGCCTATGTGGAGTTATTCAGAAAACCACTTACAATTATGTATACAACTGTATATTAGCAGTGGTACCTATCCAGAATACACACGGGACAAAACTCAGAAAACAAGCTACCCTGGTGGAATCCCAACATCAATAGGTTGCATAACAAGTGTTCAAGTCACCCATCTGCAATCTCCAGCACTGAATCTATCAAACAAATCAAGTGTACGGGCTATGTTCATGAGGGCTTTATACTTGAAACCATGAAATTCATCTGAGTGAGACGATTAAGGGTCAACTTTGTACAGCTAGCTGGCTTACAGACAAGAACATTTTTCTTAACTAAACTTGACTTCCCAGACTGTAATATTATTCTTTATATCTGGTTCAAGACAAGATTTTACAAGGCCTGCCATGGAAGGGGTTACCAGGACAATTCAGCAACTTTTGAGGGTGGGGGTACTTTGAGAAAATAACAGGTTTTGTAGTTGGGAGCCCCATAGTCGCCCATCCCATCACTGCCATAGTATGTTCTCGTATACTGTTGTGCTGCTACTTATAAAAATATGAAAAAAAATCTTCACACTGAGCATGGCCGGTACTGCAGTCTGTCTTTTGTGACTGTCAGGTCACTCAAACCAAACCCCATCTTGCATGAAAACTGTGGGATGGTACTTTACACGGGGGTGTATCCATATTCATCAAGGATACCCACACCTCCAGGTTAGTAGCACAGCATGATGCTTCAGAGATCATCCACATGCAACTAACAATGAGCAAACTTGCAATTCAAATTGTAGCTTGCTACAGATCACCCACCATGTCCCAGGACCCCCATTCTGCATTGGGTCTTTATCACATTATCAAAATTCCAAAATGTCGAACACCATAAGCTCGACCTTGGAGTCTAGAAATGTGATATACTCAAACGCTCAGAACAGCGAATTTTTTCCCTTGGAAAAAATTCGCTGTTCCGAGAATACACACACACACAGCACAAGCACATCAAAATACATAATCCACACATACACACTTCACAGAACCCTACACTAAACCATACATACACTACTAGCTATCCACTTACCTTAACCCAAACCTAACCCTAATGTCCCTAACTAACGCACACTCACCTTACCCGCTCCCTAACCCTAAGGTCCCTAACTAACGCACACTCACCTTACCCGCTCCCTAACCCTAAGGACCCTAACTAATGCAGACTCACCTTACCCTTATAATATAGACCCTTCTGCATTTCTGGAAACACTGGGAAACATAAAGGTCCTACCAAACACCCTAATATTGGGTGATTTCAATTACCCAAACATTAACTGGGAGAATTACTCAAGTACTAACTCCCTTGCCCAACATTTCCTAGAATTTATAAACTCAAATGCCCTGGATCAACTGGTCAACTCCCACCAGAGGTGACAACATATTGGACCTTGTCATCACCAACATGGGCGACCGGTGTTCTACACCGGAGGTTAACCCCTCGCTTGTTAGATCTGACCATAAACAAGTCACTTTGGATATCCATATCCCCCCACCCCGCCCCCGGACAAGGAAACCACCATGAAAAACTTTTCAAAAGCAAAAGTTACGTTACTTAAGACCGAGGTGGAAAGTTTCAAAGCCCCCATGCTAAAGGATAACGTTGTCCAAGCTGCAAAATCCTTTACTAATGCATTCTACGGGCACCTACAAGAATGCATGGATCATGCTATCCCAAGCAAAACCAAGACTCATTCCTCCAAGAATAAGAAACCAGTCTGGTGGACCCCTGCCATAAACAAGCTATACAATAGAAGGAGGAAACTAGTACAGAAAAGAGTAAAATCCCAAGAAGGGAAGACATCCCTGATCAGTATCAGTAAGAATCTACGATCCCTCATAAAATCATCCAAGGCGAGCTTCGAAAGAAAAATTGCCAAGGACTCCAAAGATAACCACAAGGCATTCTTTAGCTATGTCAAGAATCTAAGTGGCAATGCTCAGATCTGCTCGGGGTTAGTGCAGAATGGCACAAAATACACTGAACTGACCGATATCACCAACATCCCGGCAGACATGTTCCGTGCAAACTTCATCGCCCTCTCACCCCCAAAAGGGCCCATAACCATACCAGAAGAATGTAGAGCCCCTGAAATCACAGACACTCAGGTTAAAACAGCCCTCTCCAAAGCCAAAAACACAGCATCAATGGGACCGGATGGTATGCCAGGCTGCGTCCTACATGAGCTCAAAGAAGAACTAATCCCTCACCTAAACACACTGTTCAAACTCAGCCTCTCCACAGGTTACCCATAGAGTGGTGTACAGCAATGGTTATTCCACAATAGACCTCCGGGACTAGGCCTATAGGCATGACTAGCTTGGTCTGCAAGGCTATGGAGCGCATCATCATGGAAATCATTAACAGAGACATTGGGAACCTCCAAAGACTGGACCCTACCCAGTTCGGCTTTGTTAAGGACAGATTATGCCTCCTGAACCTGGTGGACTTCTTTAAGACAGTTACCAAGGCTATAGACGAGGGAAAGGTAGTACACACAGCCTACCTAGACCTCTCAAAGGCCTTCAACACCATTCCCCATTCTGGTATTATAGACAAGCTCACCAGCCTGAACATAAACCCCTCTGTCACAAGATGGGTTGCCAAACTGCTAACGGACAGAACCCACATTGTGAAAGTTGCAGGCGCTAGGTCTGACTCTAAACCGGTTACAAGTGGCGTTCCCCAGGACTCAGTCCTAGGACTCCTCCTGTTCAGCATATACTTTTCAGAGGTACAGGCAAGCACAGGAGGACTATGGCTGACCAAGTTCACAGACGACTGCAAACTAGGGGCTATAATTGACTCTCTGGCTGACACAGACATCCTCCAAAAGGATCTCACTGAGACAGAGATACTGGGTGTCAAAATCATGGCCTCAAGCTAAATGCCAAAAAGTGCATAGTCATCCCCTTTGGAAAAAACAAAGTACCTACAAACTACCACATAGGTGGTAGTCCCCTAAATATGGAAGACGTAATAAGGGATCTGGGGACCCAAGTAAATAGTAATCTCTCCTTTGATAATCACATTACCAAAGTGGTTAGAAATAGCTTCTATGTGGCTCACCTAATCACAAAAGGGTTCGCATCCAGATCAAAAGAGGTCATTGTGCCCCTCTACTCATCACTCAAAAGACCCATCATAGAGTACAGCACCCCATTTGGGATATACCTTAGAAGACATCTGCAACAGCTGGAAAGACCACAGAAGTACGTCACCAAGAGGATCACTGGCCTTAAACAGATGCCTTATGCAGCTCGACTGAAGAAACTCCAGCTGTACTTAGTTGCATACCGTCTACTCAGAGATGATTTCTGCCTGACATACAAGGCCATGTCCAACCCAGAATTGATGGACATGCTCCACCTAAAGAAAACCATATCCCCTTGAGCCACACTCTAGGGATCTAAACCTCACCACAACAATAAATAGGATGTGCTGGAGAGATGGATTCCTGTCCCAGAGACTTCCCATGCTTTGGAACAAGATTCCAATCTACATTAGGCAGAGCTCCTCACTAACACTCTTCAAGAGAAACCTTGACGAGTGGATGGGAAACAGAAAGTTTACCTCGGGGATCACTTCAGTGGCGCTGCTGGACAGAGGCACAGGGAAATAATCTAAGGGGGCATCGAAAGCCAACACATTCTGGCTAAGCTTATAAATGCCTTTGGGCAAAGAGCCTAGTACCTACATATGAACCTAAATATAACTGATAGCCCTTACAACATGTAATATATACATATACAGAAAGTTTAACATCAGAAAGGAGGCAAACGTGTAGACAAGTACACTTAAAAGCTTATGTACCCAAATACAACTGGGAACAAAGTTATCAAGGTTTATTACTTAAACCCCTGGAAACCATACAAGTGTACAAAGGAGGTTAAAAGGATCACAAGGTAATCATCACCAACTGAGAGGGATACCCACCCATGTTTAGAAAGCATTATCTTCAAAGATGGTCCCAAGACATGCTGTGACTTGCAATGAAACTAGAAGGGTAACAGGACAGTTGTATGTGCAACAGCCATGCAGGACAGCATGTAGCTACCCAGCCACAGACATGGTCCTTCTATTATCAAGCCTCTATGCATATGCATTTAACACAGATCTCGTGGTATCAGACAGGTTCTGAACATGTGTGACAACTGACACCACCTGCAGTAGTCTCAGAAAAAACAAGTCCAACCATATTCAAATCCTGTCTCCAGGTATCCTACATGGCTGTAAAAAAGTCATACTGCTCGTGAACCATCCTAACTCAGTCAGAGTCAAACTCTACTCTGTTTTAGTTAAAATGAATCGCTAAATATAATGAAAAACAATACTGAAGATTTAAGTTTAATATATTAAAATGCATCTGTAATATCTTCCTGTTTTATGGATATACAGTAAATATGATAAAATTAGTAAAATTATTCAAACAGGAGTGCTAAAAAAAACTACCACTTTGTTCTTTACCAGATAGAATTTTCACTGTCACTCACTTTTACTGGTACATCACTGGGAACCTTGACATCAGGTATCCCTTAAATGTAAACCATGTAAATCTTAAATGATTTCTCAACTTGAAATAGATGACCACAACATTCTCATGCCTTTCTTGAGATACCATATCATAACCAATTATACAAATTTAGTATCCAATATCCTATAGCCAGTCACCGTGGGAAATTTAGTATAATAAACTAAACACTTTGAATAATATTCTGTGGTGAACAAGCCATGTCTGACCCAGCTTTGTTAGAAATGCTACATATAAAGAAATCCCAGTCCCTCCACAACACATGCTCCAGAGACCTCAACCTTATTACCACAATCAACAAAACATGCTGCAAAGACAAGTTCATAACCCAGAGACTTCCCATGATATGGAATAGCCTTACCATACATGTCAAGCAGAGCACCTCACTGGCCATCTTCAAGAGAAATCTTGATGAGTGGATGGGAAATAGAAAATTCACCCCAGGGGTCACTCCAGTGGCTTTACTCGACAGAGGCACTGGGAACTAACGTCTGGTGGCATGATGCCAGAGTAATCCTGTGAGCTACGCTTGTAAAGGCCCCAGGGCCATTAGCCTAGTACACACCTATGAACCTATAGTATTCTTAGTTTAATTATAGGGTTGACAACAACTGTGTAACTTGTTTGGGTTGTTACCCAGAAGTGTATTTGAACAGTTCATACATTTGGTTTGATGCTTCACCTTACACAGTATTGACAGCCCACCTCAAAATGTTTTAATTAAAGACAAACTGCTTTACAATACAGCACACAAAAGGAAATTCAAAGGTCACCCCCAGCAAAAGTTATAAGTCAATAAAATTGATTGTTCACTCAGTTTCTGAGAATCTGAAACAAGTATTAACATTGTAACAAAAGTAAAGTCAATAATACTACATGATGTGTGTGCAGCATCATACATGAACATCAGGTAACTGCTAGTATGTTCACACCTGTAACTGCATGAGTAAATCAAAGATTCACTCAGGTGTTATTCTTGGTCAGAGATGAACAGTCTGGTACCAGACTAAACCCATTTGGGTCTAAAACACCAGCTGCTGTCTCTCAGACCACCTTAAACCTGCTTTCACATTTGCTAGTTATTTAGTTCAACTGCCTGTTATTGGTAATCTTTAAACCACGTCCTTCTACTAGTACATGAAAAGAGAGAAATACAGGTAGGTACCAACACAAACCTGATATGGTCAATGCCCAGGCTTGACAGAAAGGATCTTTGTAACCAAGATAATCCAAGGAAAGAACCACTCTAATATCACTCTTATGAACCTTGGATAATGGACATGTGCCCTCCAGGAAGACCCCCCCCCAAAAAAAAAAGAGCAACCACAAACTCTATATCTAATGCTCGTTGCAAGAAAGAATTCCAAGCGCAGCTATCTATTACCCCTTCCTCTTCACCAACACTGTCTGCAGTCAAATACTACATTCTGTCTGTTATGACAAACAGAATATGCTAACTGTAGATCATGAGGCTACCACAGATGACGGCCTTGGAGGAATTTTTGGGGTGCTAAGGAAATAGCCAATAGGAGAGAAGAATGAGTTTTCAGATAAAATATGTGTTCCAGTGGTTTCTCAGAAATCACTGACTGAAAATGCCAACTTACCCTTTGTTCAAGTCACCATCTGCAATCTCCAACATTGAATTTATTGTGCAAATCAAGTGTACAGACTACATCTATGAACACAATACTCGAAACCATGAAATTCATCTGAGTGACCTGAATAAGAATCAACTTTGTAGAGCTAGCTGGCTTAAGGAAAAGAACATTTCTCTGACTAAACTACTTCCCAGACAGTAATGTGGTTCTTTAAATCTGGCTAAAAACAAGATTTTACAAGGCCTTCCATGGAAGGAACTTCCAAGACAATTCGGAAACCTTTGAGAGTAGGGTTACTTTTTGGAAATAACAGAGTCTGGGTAGTATCAAGACCCACTGTCACCCATCCCATGTCTGTCACAGCATGTTCTCAGATGCCGTCATGTTGGTACTTCTATGAATAGGAAAAACTCTTCACACAAGGTACACTCAAACCACACCCATCCTGCAAGAAAACCACAGTCTGTTAGTTTGCAGAAAGACGTATGACTGATACCACGTAGAACGTGTTTAATATCCACAACTACAGACAGTTTAACATCAGGCAGGGGGCAAATGTGTTCACAAATACGCTTAATCGCTTATATACCCAAGTATAACTAGGAACAAAGTTATTAAGGTTTAGCACCTTAACCGCTGAAAACCAAATACATATACAAAGTAGGTAAAAAGGAACACCAGCTAACCAGCACTGAATGACAATAAACTAACTGAAAAGATACACACACCATGTTTAGAAAGAATTATCTTCATGTCAAGATATGTTGTGACCTCAAACAAAACTATAAGGGTTACAGGGCAGTTGTATGTGCAACAGCCATGCAGGGCAGCACGTGGCTAGACATCCACAGACAAGGTCCTTCCATTATCAAGCCTTTACACATATGCATTTAACATAGAACTCAGGGGCCTGACAGGTGGTGACCATTTGTGATGATTGACGCCACCTGCAGTAGTATCAGAAAAAACAAGTCCTACTGCATTCTCATTCAGTCAGCAGGTATCCTACACAGCTATAAAATAAATTAAATAATTCTACTCATGTTACATATTAATTCAAGTTAGAATCAAGCCCTACTTCTACTTTATTCTACTTAAATCGTTAAATATAATGAAAATCAATACTGAAGCTTTAAATTTAAAACACCCCCTGTAATATCCTCCTGTCTTATGTACATATTGTAAAGATATAAAAATTAATAAAATATTTAAAAAGTGCTAAAAAGCAACCACCTTGGTCTTCACTAAATGAACTTTTCACACTCACTCATTTTTACTTTTACATCATCGGGAATCATGATATCAGCTATCCTAAACAATATCTCTCCATGAAAACGACACCCACCACATTCACATGCATTTCTAGAAATACCTCGTACCAACCAATTAGACATGTCTAGTGCCCCATACCCCAGAGCCTGTCCCCCATATTACATCCTAGTCTACTACGAATGCCTCATTATTGCTACCAGACGTTCATGGTAGCAGAGAATGTTTTTGTAAGGAAGGCGAGGCACAGTTGAGACCAGTAGTACTCACTGTAATATGACAAGTATTTTTGTTAAGCCACCGGGTACTCCCTTCTCACTATAACGTCACTGCCAGTCCACCTCCTTACCCTTTTATATCTGTGTCCTGCTTCAACTTCTCCTTCTGCTGTCTCTTAAAACCAAATGCTACAAGTGAAAACCAGATTATGCCTGTCTCTCTTCTCTTTCATCAGCCTACAAACAAGAACACTATGCTATGCCTGTCAGCATTTACTCAGCATATAGTTGTCTTTCCTGCAAACCAGCAAAAGCACATGACTGCAGGTTGAAAATGTGTCATGATACTAGCATAGTAACAGAATACTTGATACAGCATCCAAACATAAGACCCTCTTTAGGACATTCTGAAACACAAAACCAGTGCAGCAAACACACACACTACAACTCGGTATGCTCTAAAAGTAACTAGCGATGTACACTGCTACAGGTAGGGAAGGTCTTAACAATCATGCGGCATAATGCCAGGCCCAAGAGCCTAGCCAATAGCAGTGCAAAGAGTATCTTGACAAAATTTTGTTATACCAAGTATCACAGACCAGATATTTGTACCAACAATGCAAAAGTCACTTTAGAACAGAAGTGAAAAGCAATTTGTGTAATAATAAATTGTATTCGAGAAATATCACTTTGTAGACAATGAGTTACTCAAAATTCTTATGCAGAAAATGAACCGTGAAATTTCTGTTGAAATTAACTCACCGGGAGTCTTGGGTCAAACATGAGCAAAACCATAGCTCTCAAAGTTTACACAGGAGGATATTTACAATTTTCCAACTACTAACACACGTATCTGTTGTCTATATCCATGGTTGCATGCACACAAACACACACACACACACACACACACACACACACACACACACACACACACACACTGGTGAGGCCAAAGTTTTGTTGCTTAAAATTCAGCTTATTGTATGCAAACCACATGGCGATACAGTACTGTTGCTTAGCTTAGGGTAAAAGAGAACACATTTGCTGGAAGCTAAGTGAAGCAAACATCCGAGAGAGGTGTACAAAGGAAAGTGGTGATCCCTGGAATGTAGTCTGAGAAAAAACAACACTTCCAGCTCCATAACTTTCTGTCTCCTGTCATAGACAGTACCTGACTACATCCAAAATGTGAATTATCGCAAGCTTTCTCAATTGAGTTCCACAGGCCTATCTTGTCATGCCTGACTGTTACAGGACTTCTCTCACACAAAATCTGTCCCTGTTTTAGCTGGATGCCACCATCTCTTCTTGCCTTCTTCCTGTTTCCTCTAAAAACATATTCACCAAATCATCCTCTACTTTACTGCACGTGTACCTGAACCACTGTAATCTATTCTCTTTTACCTTCTCTGCAATTGGAGCTACTTTGGTTTCTGCTCTGATGTCCTCATTTTATTCACCTGTCCCACTGTGTGCATCCAGTTCATCTCCAACACTCCCAGCTTCTCCAATTGTTCTGCCTTTACTGCCCGTATCTGTACCATAAAGAAGTGCTAGTCACAACATGATTTAATACACTTAGTTTTCTGCTTCTTTGGCAGTCTTCTGTCACACACTACACCTCACACTCTGTTCCAGCTGGCTGCAACACCTTCTGATTCTAGCTTTGACCTTACCACTTGCCTTCTACTCAACTACGTCTCCTAGATTCTTGAAACAGTTAATCTGCTTTCTTATTTTAATTTTTTCAATTTTCAGCATCTTCTGATCTCCCCATTTGCTACCATTATAACTGCCTTATCTATACTCAGTTTCATCCCATGTGACTTCAGTCTTGCACTCATTCCCCAATCATTTCCTGTTCTTGTTCAGAGGCTGCCTGTAATGCCACATTATCTGCATACATCGGCTTTGTTATCTGTCCCCTCCAACCTGTAGTCCATCACCAGTATAAACAGCAGTGGGCACAGAGCTGAGCAGTGATGCACCCTCACTCCCACTGGGAACTTCTCTGGGAGCCCAAACACTGTTCCTGCTTGAGTCATTGGGTCCTTGTACATGGACTGCACTAATTCTACCAATATTTCTGGGACTCTGAACCACCACAGCCCAAATCAGCTTTCTTGAAATCTTGTCATACATTTTCCCCAAGTCTGGAAATGCCCATTTGGACTATTTGTTCGTTTCTAGCTTCTTCTCCACTATCTGCCTCACTGCAAGCATTGGGTCTGTTGCTCTGCATCCTGATCTGAATCTGAAATGTTCATATCCCAACTTACTTATGATATTCATTTATCAATCCTACTCTCCAGCACTTTCATGCAGTGTGACAGGAGTTTGACACCTCTATACTCTCCACAACTGTGAATGTACACAGTAATAAAAAATCCAGAGCATTACAGAAATGGATGTGAGATGATTTAACAATCTGGTAGCAAAATTACAATCCTTTGCATTACCCTACATACTTTTTAAAGTCGAATTCTACATACAAATTACACAAATGAAAGAAATCAATCAGCATCTCAATGTTCCACTGCTTGGGCTGATTGTGACTCCAGGTTGCTCTGTATCATGCAAACCAAGTGTTTGAGAAACTTTGGGAACTTAAGTGTCCTCGTCATGGACCACAGTGACAACTCAACCTAACTAGGCTAATAGGAACTGATGTACAAGTTATTTTACATGATGTTAACTAGGAACTGGAATGTGTCCCACTGTAGAGCATGTGTGCATGGATCTTTATCAGGAAGCCACAGCTAAACATTCATATTCCTGACCATTAACATCAAACAAGACAGCAGTACAGACACATACACACACACACGAACATGCAAATACTCCGCTAATGCCACCTACCAGAAAACAAACTGACCTCCGCAATGTATTCAGTTTAAACAAACAGAACTGAAATAAAATAAGCCAAAATAGGTGGAAGATCCCATCCAAGAATAAATAAACACCCACCCACATCAAATTTGAAATAGGAAACATGAAATAAACAAATAAATAAAACTAGTACTACAAATCATTACACTAAAATCAGTACTTTAAATCATTATTGTTTAGTAAACCATTGCAGCAGAAGTACATTAAATACATAACTTGTACAGATTTCTTCCTCAACATGTACCCACAGTATAGGAGGGTTAAGCACTGACTTATCACAGCTGTACAATCTCTCAGAAATGAAAAGTTGCACTTACCTGTAATACCCAGCAACTATCAGGTATATTTATAGTCATGCAGTCTTCTGGTAGCAATCTTCTTTGGCAAACATGACAATTTCCAAATTATTTCCCAAAATTGTAGCTGTGTACTCAATGCCCATGTAACAAAAGATGGCCAGCATCCCTAGCATGTGGTTCAGCAGAAATATTCCTTATTTTACCTGAGAAAAATAGCTTTTCACTCTGTGTGTTCTCAACTGAGCCAAAAGTCCTGCAGGAAGTTCACAATGTGCCTCACCTCTTTTAAATCCATAACCCACCAATAATGACATCTGTGCCACTTTTCAGAAACTGAAATTACAGTCCCTTCATTGTGAAGCATTAACAGAGTGGGAATCAGTCAGACATGCAGAATTAATCTCTGTCTCCACTGCCTCATTAATATGAATGGAGACATTTTCACCTCATTTCACATCTCATGAAGGCGATTAGTGAAGTTTTCACCTCCCTTCACACCTGCTGTGGAATTGTTTTTGTCATTAAAGTTTTGTTTCACCTGAAGGTTAAAGTGATTAACTGCCCCCATCACAAAGCTAAGAATGAAGAGACCAAGTTATTTTGTAAATGACTTAAACAACACACAGCATGACTTTCCTCACCAGATAGTATAACACAGAATTAAAATGATGTCATTATTCTTATAGTAATTATTAAATGTTAATCAAAATGTGGGTTCATAGATGTTAACTAGGCTAATGCCCACAAGGGCCTTTTTAAGCCTAGCCATGCATCCCAAATTTCTGACAAGTTCTGATACCCTTGATAAGTGTAAGCATGGACCTGGCAGATGAACCATTTACAGGTTACCTGCGTCCATTAGAGACATAGGTGCCAAACCAGGGATGATATTCCTGTTTTACATCTAGTTGTTCAAGTTGCACTTGAACTGCTTTAGGGAGGAACTCTTCTTCACATGGATGGGGAGCCTGTTCTATAGATGCAGTAGTCTCTGGGATACATACCTATCTCTCCAGCAGGTCCTATTTATATCACAGGCAAGGTTTAATTCTTTAGAATGGGTAATTCTGGTGCTGTTTGTTTTGTGGATATGCAGGAGGTCCATCAGAGTGGAGTCTGACAATGCCCTGTATGCCAGGCATAGATCTCGCCTCAAAAGCCTGTAGGAGACAGAATACAGAGATAGGGCCTTGAGGCGGTCTGCATAAGACATTACTTACACCATGTATTCTTTTAGTCACTAACCTCTGTGGACATTCCAGTTGTTGGATATGCCTGGTTAGGTACATACCACAGGATGTATTTTACTCAATGATAGGTCTGATGAATGCCGAATACAGTGGACCAATGACTTCCTTGGAGTTAGATGCCATACCTTTGTTTATAAGTTGGGCAACATAGAATGATTTCCTCACAACTGTGGACACATGATGATCAAAGGTTAGATTACTATCCATGCTAAGTCCCTGACTACTGGGTCAACTCTAAGGGGTGTGTTGTCAATATGATATTTCCCAGGGATGGATGACTTCCCAAAGGATGCTCTTATGCATTTCTTGACATTTATTTTTAGTCCATGACTCTGAAACCTGTTATTTGTCTGTGTCAGTCCCTCCTGGAGAACATTTGTTTCAGTGAGAGATTCAATGACAGCTCCTAATTTGCAATCATCTGCAGATTTAGTCAGCTAGAGACCACTGACATTGGCCTTGACTTCACTGAAGTAAATGCCAAAAAGAAGCGGTCAAAGGACTGATCCCTGAGGGACTCCACTTGTGACTGGCCGCTTTGTAGAGGTGGGCTCCCCAATTCTAACTTACTGGGTCCTGTCTGTGAGCTAGTTGGCTATCCACCGGGTGACATACAGGTTTGTACCTAACCGCTTGAGTTTGTCAACAATGCCCGAGTGGGGTATTATGTCAAATGCCTTGGCCAGGTCAAGATAGGCAGTGTGAACAATTTTGCCTTCATCCATTGCTTTGGTGACCTTCTCAAAGAACTCCACCAGTTTGAGCAGGCATGATCTGCCCTTGACGAAATCAAACTGGGTTGGCTCCAGTGTCTAGAGGTTTACTATATCTCTATGGATCAACTCCATGATAATTCTTTCCATGGCTTTGCGTATAAGACTAGTGAGACTTATGGGTCTGTAATGTCCAGGGTCTGTAGATGGCCACCTTTGTGCAGAGGGATGACTGTTGCCCTTTTCCATTCATGAGGCACAAAGCCTATTTGGAGGCTACAGTTAAAAAGTAATTCCAGAGGCCCTGACATGTCATGTTTCATGCTATTTAGAAGGTATTCTGGGATATTTTCTGGGCCCATTGATGCAGTGTTCTTGGTCTTAGAGAGACCATTAAGGACCTGTTCCCTAGTGACAGTAGGGGAAGTTATATTTGATGATATTTCCTGAGGGAAGGTTGAGGGGGGGAGAGAGGAGTAAAGTTGGAGCTGAATTGATCAGCCAGAAGGTTTGCCATATCTTCTGTCTCAGTATAGGTGGCTCCATTTACAATGAGCTCTGCACACAATTGTGTATTGCCTTTGAGGTTGCAGACATAGATAAAGGATGCTTTGTGGTTCTACTTGGCCTGGGAGGCCAAACTTACCTCAAATTTGGCTTTGTTAGACTTTAGCTGTCCTCTGTGTTGTTTGTTTAGTTTGATGAGAATGTTTTTATCCTTCTGGGTACTGCACCTTCTAATTTTTGCCATAATTTTCTTCCTCCTGTTATACATCCAATTGATAATCAGTAAGATAATGACATAATTTACAAAAACAGTGAATCATGTGTGAAGACTCAGATGAAAATTGGTAGAAAATGTACTAGCACTGAACATGAGGAACAGTTGCACAGACTGACCACTTGCTTCAGTACTAATTTGCAAATGAGCCTATGTCACTAGGATCCATGCATGTGAGTGTATGGTCACTGTTTCTCAGTGGCAGGTGACAGGTAATACAAATAAGTGATATCATTCCTCTTTAGTAAATAGGACAATCGCAACTATATTTTATGACTAATGCAGTTGTCACTCATGTCTCTCACCTGCCCAGATTTTAGCAGAATGCCCAGATTTTTGCATCATATTTTGGTGTGTTCCTTATAACATTTGTGGTTTTCTGGCAAATCTCTGAGGACTGAAGTCACTAGATAATGACAGTTGCAGATTCATATCATTCAGAAAATGCATGCTAACATAAATCCTGTTATTGTTGCAAATTTCTAAGTTTATAAAAGCAGTATTTAAAATCTGTCCTGATTTTTGGTCCTCTGTACCCCATTATTTTAGGCTTTATCCAGATTTGTTGCTCTAAGAGGTTGACGGGTATGTTGTCATCTAAACGTTGAGTAAAAGCATGCATACAAATGAATTGGTGTATACTGGTCTCCATTCTAGAGTTACGTACATTAGGAAGGTTTGTATGATAAAAATGTATATTTTATGTCAGCAGGATTTAATCAGTGTCAGCAAATTATTGCACAACATATTAGCACCCAAAAACGTGCAAACTTTTAATGACCATTGTGTAACCTATTACAAAACAGTATGCCAGTGAGTGGTAGATTCAGGTTCTATTTCCTCCCAGGGCACACCAAGTGGCTGGTGGGTGACATCATGCTCCCCAACTCACAAGCTGATACTATATGGGAAAGCTGAAGGAAATGGTTAAGCGAGTCTGTGTTGGTCAGAATGACGGTCATAGTTGGGTCATGTTAGTAAATTACAGAGGTGGTAACTCTACTTATGCACATGCACTCAAAAGCTGTTTTAAGACGGATTTGCCTTCTTAGAGACAGTGACCGCAGTGCATTATAGGATACCAGCCACTGATTCTCTGCTTCTAGAGGAAAACATGAGGAATGTGACAAATTTAAAGGGGTACGTCTGCAACAAAGAGCTTGTCTAACCGGAATCTGCATGGTACACTGTTTTCTGACTTGTATCCAAGTCATTGGCTGTCCTACAGAAACATCATGTCCAAACTCAAGCATGCTTAGAAGTGCATTTGGTACTAAAGCTCCTTGGTCCAAAGGTTTTTAATTGACTTCTTGACCATCTCATGCAAAGTGAGTCATGAAATGGACGTTCAGGCCAAAAGAGATAATAAGCCTTCAAGTAGTCACCATTGTATTCCGTGTGGCCTCATCTACCGAGAGCGACTGCTGGACACAGCGTGTAAAGTGGGGGTATTGGCAAGGTTTAGCTGATGCAGCTGTGGCTAAGGTGCTCTGCTCCCACCTTCAGAATATCTTCTCTCACATGTCTGGACTACAAGTCTAAATGGAGCCTGTTCAAGACTTCCTTAGCTGAGGAGGTGTCAAACAGTGATGTCCCAAAGTGGTCACTGCTTGTCATGACAGTAACCTCCAACTTTTATTGGCCATAGGAGGGGATACAGGCTCTCTGGTTAAAGAACGAAGTGCAGAAAACACAGCTGTGATGCTATGCACCCACTTTTGCCCCGCAAAAAAGAAGTAAAATGACAGCATAGCTTGACGCTGTAGTTTCAAACAATGCATCTCCTCGCTCAAACAATGTACTGAGTGTTGGGTGTGAGAGATGGGCTATGCCTTCTAATAGTAACCGTTTCTGTATTGGGGCATCATGGTTGATTACCTGGTGCCTTGCTGGTGCTCTTCCATATGCATTGAAGTATCTGTCTTGTACATCACCTCCTGGAATATGATGACTGAGCTTTGTTCTCATGTGCAGCAAAGTCAGCTGTTTATGAATCACATTAGAAATGACACGTTTGGTGCTTTGATTCAGTATAGTAATTGTGGGGTATTGGTTGAATCCATGTGCCACCATACCCAGAGGGTGGGTGAGTCAGTAAAAATGCATGATATAATACACTGAATAGAGAACAGAGAATATCACAGCCATATGACATGATATAGCCCAGCGCTAAAGAAAAGATAATTCTCTATGACCCCCCATATGGGCTGATGTATTAGTGGTGAATCATGTCAGTCCACAGACGTAGCCCTATCAAACATTCAGGTAGGGAAAGCAATGATGCCATTGATGGCAGGGTCTACATAAAAATATCCACATGCTGCTTTAAGTCTTAATGGGGTCTGAAATGCTGCATTCCCCCTAGATGACATGCAGAATTGTAAATGGGCAGTTGAAGAATATTAAACTCAAAAGCTCAACAAATCACACTGCAAAACCTCCCCAAGTGTCTAGTGGTCCCCCCCACACACACACACACACGCACACACACACACACACACACACACACACACACACACACACACACACACACACACACACACACACACATACACTACTTTGATGTGGTGGGGATGGTTGTACTGACCTACACAACCAAGTCACTTTCTTTAATCGTTTGGCTGTGTAGATGCCTTCCTGGAGGTTTTCTGGGGAGAGAACATATGACTAATTAGCATATGCCTCTCCCCCAAAAATGCCTCATTAGCACTCAGCAGAGCCAGTCCTTCAAGGAGCAGCACATCTTCATGCTGCACCATGTAAAGGTGTTTGTTAAATAAGCACATGTTTTGGTACCTGTATGAATCCAGCCCCATATATGTTTTTTTTAACATATGGTATACAAACTTGAATAAAGCAACTTGTGTGCTGGTTAAAAGCTATACTTTCAATTGCTTCTGCGTCCAGTGTAATAAAAATCCATAATACAGGTGTGTGTGCGTGTGTGTGTGTGCGTGTGTGTGTGTGTGTGTGCGTGTGTGTGTGTGCGTGTGTGTGCATGTAACTCAGTGCACACCTATATACTGTTTAGCCCTTTGAATAATTATGTTGCTTCAATATATATATATATATATATATATATATATATATATATACAAGAAGACCCTACCCCAGTTTTATTCTTCTGTTCAATAAGGATTTACTATTTCACAGACCAGTGGTCTCTGCTGCAGTATGGAATTGGTCTAACTCATGGTTTTTACAACTGCTAGAAGTTATCAGAAAATGGTGAATTTATCCTACCTGTAATGGGGAGAAGTACAGGGACACCCCATTCCCCAACAATGGTACCCACAATCCTTCCCTGTAATGGGGAGAAGTGCAGGGGCACCCCCTTCCCCAACAATGGTACCCACAATCCTTCACAGTAGCCTGACAGCTGCAGTGGAATTCATAACATGTACTCAGCCTTTAATGATGAAAAGGGTAATCTCAGATAAATGTTACCCACCAAAAAGCATCCACCATCACCAAATGGAGCAAACTAAAAATGAAACCATGACAAGGAAAACTATAGCACACAGTGGAGACACCGTTCAATAATTCTTTATGTTTTAGCAGAGACGGTACTACTGTGTAGAAAAGAAATAATATCGTTTGTAAATACATGAACCGACAGGGCTGCATCCTATCCATTATGAGTAACATGCACTACGGTGCAAACTACTGAACTTGACAATTAGTCAATTGTACTGAAATTTCATAATCAGTACAGTGAAAATATCTCTATTTAGGAGAAATAATTTGGATTTTTACTTCTGATGAAATGACAACTTAATGAATTAGTATTTACACCATTACTGTAGTCAGAGAACTGAGAAGAACGTCACCAAAGTACCCCAATGAAAACCAAGTGTAACACAAAATGTCAGAGTGCAGTACCACAGGTACATGGACTAAAGCCACTGGGACCCTTCAGCGAAAGGCTGCACCTTTAACCATCTGAAATTTCATCGCAAATCATTCAGCTACTTCTGGTATAATGAGAACTTATTACGCATATATTCTGTACATCAGAGGTTGAAGAGCCTCCAAAGGAAAACAGAATTAGTGCCAGACTGAGACAACAAAAGGCCACTGTAATGCTGGATTTACTGTCTCTAAATATGACACCATATGTCAGTTCCCCGAAAGCAGTCCAGACTACAAAATTTAGGGACTTCTAATAAGATACTTGGATACAAAACACATGTGTCGTGTCTATGTGGAACGTGCCCCTTCTGAGACAGTATACCACCTTTGACTGTGAAGAACTCCTATGGGTACAGTGATCATGTTGATATTTGACTGATATTGTACCCACCTACCATGCATATTGATAATCATTCAGAAGTGACTCTATAACTGCCTTTTGCTTTCATGCATCATCTGTCACCAAAAATGACACGCAAAGTCACAAACTCTCTATAGTTCTAATGTCTCATTGAGAAGAAAATAAAAAACAGCATTCCACAGACTGCCATAGAAATTAAATACAAATAAACACAAAGTGTATTTGTTCTGTGGATAGTGTGTGTTTCCACTGACCACAGATCTTTTTTATTTTTTTTTAAGAAAAAGTGAAAGAACAACCATTTACAGCAAAGTATTTCAGCATAATGTTTTCAGACGCTAAGACTGGTTCACACCATCCAGGAAGCCATAGCAATGGTCACTTCAATGTGATCACTCAGCTTGCTGTTTCCTCTTTTCCACCAGCTACATCCCAGGTTTTCAATCTCCCATCTCCAAAACAACGAACACAACATTACCACTAACAATATGGTACAAAAAGGCAAAATACAGAATATTTACCAATCTCACTGACGACGCTCACAGAATGGTAAATAAGTATTTCTACATACATGTTCTTTTGATGCACTAATATAGTTATTATTTACAATAGTTATTTATTTAAAAAATATAGCAATGAATATGGAACAGATTTTTTCTTTGTGGAACAACATGGAACATGAAAGTTTAAACATTCAAACACACTGTAAATAATATTAATTTAATGAGGTACAGCTGTGAGCTATGCTGTATTACCATCCTCAGACAGCCATTTCTGGCTACCATCTATGATCAGAAAAAGTAGTGAAAAGTAGAAACCTTAATGTATTACAAGTTCGCTGCTTCAGGACTGAAGGTGCTACAGAGAACCCTTTCATAGCTCAAGAATCAGGGACAATGCCAAAAAATAATGGCAGGGGAAGAACCCCAATCAACAACGGCTTTTAAATATTGGTCTCATATACTTAGTAAGTTGATAATATAACAAGTTTTGCATTAGTAACCATTTTCTCAAGAGTATGAAGTCTGAAATTCATGTTTGTCATTATTTAATGACAGCAGTCCACAACATAGAATAATGTAAAGGTGATTTATAGGTTCATATATTAGTACTAGGCTAATTGCCCTTCTGGGCCATTTTAAGCCTAACCAATTACCTCATGTGAGAATCCAACCATGCACCTGGAGTCTGTAAGGTAAACACCTTAACCATCATGCCAACCTCCCAACTGAGTGATACTGCTCGATTGCAGGAAACTAAACAAAAATCTCCACTCTCTGCAAGCTCTCCTAACCGTGGAGAATGTAAACGTATGTGTAGTTAGCCATGGTTTAAATCAAGGGAGAGCACTTCAGCATGTAATGACTTCCACACATTTAGGCCAGATACTGCACAGAAATGGAGAAAAGGTGGTGGTGCCTCAATTTGCATCAAAAACAATCACATCTCAGTGCCTCTCGACCAGTATAATGCACAGAGCTCCTCTACTTACAACTCACCATAAGCAAAGACCCATAACATATCTTTGCTAGATATAGGTTCCCTCTCTATGTCCCAGGAGCCCCTTACCACTTACTTAAATTATCTCAAGTCACTGTCTATTCAACCCAGCACCATGCTCATAAGTGACTTCAACAACCCCACTACAAACTGGGAATTGTGCATGACCTCAGATTTGCAAGCACAATGCTTCCTGGACTTTGATAACACAAATGCTCTGAACCAGCTAGTCCATATGCCCACTGAGGCACCAACATTCTTGACCTAGTCCTTACCAGCATGGCACCATTGGAGTGTAATATCCTCATTGGTCAGGTTTGATCATAAGACTGTCTCCTTCAAAATAAGCAAAAAACCTGGGAAATCAGGTAACTCTGGAATTTTTAGGAATTGTTCGAAGGCAAACTCCCTACTTTTAAGTGACACTCTGGCACAATTTCAAGCACTCCCAAACCTAGCAAACACAGCTGCCTATGTGGAGTCTTTCAGAAAACCACTTACAATTATGTATACAGCTGCATATTAGCAGTGGTACCTACCCAGAATACACACGGGACAAAACCCAGAAAACAAGCCGCCTTGGTGGAATCCCAACATCAATAGGCTGCATAACAAAAAGAAGACAATCATGGCCAAAAACAGGAAATACAATGCTCAAGTAAGGACTCCTTTATCAAACTAAATAAATTTGGTGGACCAATTAAGCTTACCAAAGTCAACTTTGAGCTAAAAGTAGTCTCCTAGATTAAGGACAACCACAAAACATTCTTCAGCTATGTCCAAATCCTCAAAGGCTATGCACAACAATGTGTTGAACTAATTGTAAGTGGGGATACCTGTACTCAGCTGGAGGATAAAGCAAATCTAAAGGATGATAAATTCAGCTCCAGTTTATACCACTTTCTCTCCAGACACCTCTCAAGAAATATCCCAACCATAGGCCCCCACTATCATTAGGTAACAGGTCTTCACTGCACTCTCTAAGGCCAAAAAAACTGCATCAATGGAACCAGATAATATTCCTGGATGGAAACATGATGTATCGGGCCAATCAAAGTACTTCTCAATTGCAGCCTTCAAACAGGCTTTGTGCATAGTGAATGGAGGACTGAAACAGTTATCCCTCTGTGCAAGGGCAGATCATTCACAGACCTGGGAAATTGCTGACTCATAAGCCTGACTAGTCTCATATGCAAGGCTATGATAAAAAAAAAATAATTATGGCTGACAAATAATGCCATGGGAAACCTTAAGACATTATATCCAAACCAATTTGATGTCATTAAGGGGAGGTCATACATATTCAACCTGTCAAACTTATTCAAGAAGGTCAGCAAAGTAATGGATGAGGTTACAACAAACCATACCTCCTACCTTGACCTGGTCATTGCATTTGACACAAAACCCCACTCCAGCATTGTGGAAAAACTCACAGGACTCAAGCATAAACCTCTATGTCAGCTACTAGATAGCCAGCTGGCTCACAGATAGGACAAAAAAAGTCAAGATATGTGGGCCTACCTCCACAAAAAAGCCAGTCACTAGTGGAGTCCCCCAGGGTTTGGTGCTGGGGGCCACTCCTTTTTGGCATCTGACGTCAAGGCCAATGTAAAAAGCATTAACCTATGTCATTTGATTGACCAAGTTTGCAGATGATTGCAAACTAGGTGCAGTCACAGAATCTCCCAAAAATGCAAACATCTTCCATGAAGGCCTGACACAAGTTAATGAATAAATGATGACAGAGTAATGGTCTAAAACTCAATGCAAAAAAAATAAAAATAGTGTCTTTTGGAAAGATAACAACTCCTGGAAATTACTACATTGTTAATATACACCTAAGATATGACCATGTGGTTAGGGATTTGGGAATACATGTAGATAGTGACTTAGCCTTTGACCACATGTCTGTTTTAGTAATGGAATAATTCTACATTGTACAACTTGTAAGCAAGAGTGCAGCATTTAGGTCCACATATGTAATTGTTTTATTGTACTCTGCCATAATTAGACCAGTCACTGAGTAAAACGCTGCCTTCAGTATGTACCTGACCAGGCATATGCAACAACTGAAGCATCCATAGAGGTTCCTCACAAAAAGAATATATGGTGTATTCAGTATGTCCTGTGTGAATTGCCTCAAAGCCTTATTCTTGTACCCGGTCTCTACAGACAGCTGAGCTTTGCCTGGCCATCAAAGCATCCTCTAATCCAACCCTTATGGAGCTGTTCACATCCATAAAACAAATGGCATTAGAAACGTATGATCAGGGGACCTAAACCTCATCTGCAACCTAAATAAGACATGTTTGAAGGACAATTGTGTGTCTCAGAGACTACCCCTTCTCTGGAATAAGGCTCTCATTTACATGAAGTAGAGCTCCTCTGCACTTATTCATTTGCTACAGAGATCAGTGGATGGGAAATCATACATTTACCCCTGGTCTGTCACCTGTGTCCATGTTAGAATGAGGAAGCTTGTAAATTCCCAATCAACCATACCCAAGCTATACCGTCAATAAAATGAGTGGCAATGAATCCTATCATATATATTCAGAAGCATTGCTAGGCTTAAAAAGGCCCTTTAGGGTCATTAGCCTAGTAATTTCCTATGAACCTATGAACAAATTTTGCAAAGAACAAGTATACCATCTGCACATGTGCATACATTATTTACAGCCACGTGTATGAGTGTAGACCTCAGATATCTGCTTAAGATCAAGTAAAAGAATAAATTCAGAAATAATCGCCCAGAAGTCTGTCTCAGCACACTGTTATTAAAAAACATACAGTGTCACCCACTGCAACATTGTTTGTCCTCTTACTTTGTAGCTCAAAATCAGAAACTGATTTTAAACATTTCTCTTGCATCCTCAGAAGGCTTTCAGAATAAGCCCGCGGTGGTGGTGCTGCGGTAGCGTTGTCGCCTCACAGTAAGACGCTGTCCGGTTCGATTCTCAGCTAGAGCGTCTTCTGCATGGAGACATGCGTGAATGGGCGTACCTTCGTTGAAGGTTGTGCGTCAGGGCTGGTAACTCGACACGTAAAAATCAACTACCAATCATTAGCGGACGGAGTTCTGCTGTGGCGACCCCTAACCGGGAAAAGCCGAAAGACACAAACGAACTCAGAAGGCTTTCAGTATAACAAGTTTTGTGTTACCAAGCATTTTTCTAAAAGATACAAAGTCTGAAACTCATATGCCTACCATTATGTTTGTGACTTCAGTCCAGAACAACTTGACATAGAGCAACACATTTTGCAAAGAACAGATAACAATACCCATCATCCTCTTTGCACAAGAATTCTGGGCAAAGCCAAAAATAATGTGGGGAAAGACACATTTAAATAAAGCAGCTCACCACCACACAAGGAAAGAAGGCAGTGATTACCTTTATATTTTATTAAAATTATAGTCCAGTCCAGTAGTAGATCCACAATGTAGTCCCACAAAACAGGTAAAATGAGCACACACTGGATCCAATAAAATCTGGTTAGCAGCAAATACAAAGCATAAAATGCAGACTCCTCTAGCGCCTCGGCTCTTCGGCCTTTACAGAGTATATCCCTACTTCACATATTTTATCTTTAAATAGCATGATTACAAAGTGTTAACCAATCATAGACTTAAATTAATCAAAGAAAACATTTCCAATGACATTCGTGATTCATTTCATATGGAATTAAAGTGTTAAACTTCAGAATTAAAGTAGAGTCTAACTTCCAAAGTTGTCTTTTAATATCAAAGTCATACATTTGTTGTATTTGCCCCAAATTGTAGCTTGTAAGCCTTGTATATTTCCACTGTGACATTCTTTAAAATGTAATGCAACAGGACTTTCTTCTTTGCCCTTCTTAACGTCCCTAACATGTTCCTTCAACCTTTGTTTAAAACTTATTTTACTTTCCCCTATGTAAACCTTACCACAGGGACGTTTAAAACCATGAACTATTCCAGTACTGTCACAGGAAAATCTTCCTTTGCATGTAAAACACTTTTCATTCATTTTATCAAAACGTTTTAGTACATACTGGCAACAACTGCACTTTCCACAAGGGAATTCTTCCATTTTTTCCCCCTGGTGTCTCTTCAGGAAAAGACTAAAAAAATGGAAGAATTCAGGAATTTATGGGACCTCAAGTAAGGATCTTAGTACCAATTTGTAACCGTCAGCATTTTCTGAAGGATGAATAAACATCTGAATATTCTATATACAAGAGTTTTTGTTTGTAGCACACACTCTCACTGATGGGCCTGATGCATAGTGGCGTCGTTTAGCGTCGCCTCTGACTTCTACAGTGTATAATTAACAAACTATGATATTATTTTGTTTTCTTATGCATAATATGAATACTGCATTCTAACTATTTACAAATTCACTCTAAACACTTGGTTTCAGTGTAATATTGCTCTAGATCATGTTATCACTTTACTTTCACAATTGAAATGTTACTAACCTCTGCCTGCTTCTAAACAATTTTGTAAACAGTCGCTAAAGCTACTATCTCTCTCCCTTATTTCTCTCTTTAGACTCCCCCCAAACTAGAGGCTCACCGCGTGGTTCCTGAGCCCCCGACTCACTTGGACCCCAGTGCGAATGCACAGACCATCCTTCCTCCAATTCCTAGTCCACAAACTCAAAAAGGGACTCAGGGTACATGACTATTCTACCCTAAAGTGTGCTATCCGACTACCATCTGCTGCAGGTATTAAAAAAGTACCAGAACTAAACATAACCGTTTGTCCTACTAACAATTCCAGCATAAACTAATAAGGCATCCACACTATCAAGAAAAGGACATTATAACTAACAAGCTGAATTTGGAAGCTGTTACCTTTAGGATCCAGGAAAAACCCTTGTGGTGTAGTCCCCGCTCCGCTTCGCCCTCGCTCCGCTCGGGCTTGCTCCGCTCCCCACCCTGCCCCCTATTCCCACCCGCCCCCAATACCTCTACAATTATTAGGTCATTAAGCCCATCCCCCTCATCACCAACCAATCACAACCGTCCCTCACTCTGACTCCTCTCCCTCCCACTTTCTTTGTTCTGTCTATACTATCAAGACTACTCCCTCAGCCCTCCCACCAACCTTCCTCTATCCCTCTTCCATCCACTATCCCCCCCAGCTTTTTTATACACCCACTCTACCAGGGTAATTCCCACTAGCATATTTCACTCATCTACTTCTCCTCTCACCATGGATAGAAACTCTTTTACCACCCTTCCCTTCTTATCATTACTCCTTATTATATCTTATCTTTTAACAAGTTACGAAACTCTTGTCCTAACAGGAGCATACCTCCCCATGCGTCATACCTCTCTACACTCACAAAACCCCTCCAATCTCATCCCTCCCTCCCACTACCCCGTTAGCAACCTTAATTCCAAAAAAAAACATCCTACCCTCCGACACCCTAAAGCACCTTCAACTAAAGACACTCTCAAATTACTAATCAAGCTCCAAAAAATATTTGACTACTTGAAAAAATCCATCACGAAAGATGGCGATATCCACCCCAACCCAGGCCCTAACTTTGACCAAGGCCCTAACACCTTGAAAGCTGCTAGAAGCTCAGCGAGCTCCCTCCTTATCCTTCACCTAAATCTAAGAAGTATCAATAATAAGGTACACAACTTACATGCCATGCTTGCAACCCACTCCCCAGACATCATGTGTCTATCAGAAACATGGCTCAAACCTACCACTAAGGATGAAGAAATCATCCCACCTGGGTATAACATTCTCAGGGCCGACCGAATTACTAGAAAGGGCGGGGGAACAGCTGTCATGTTTAAGAACTCCTTGAACATTATAATGCACCCGCTCCAACCCCCAAAAATTCCTACCCTAGAACTGATTTCACTAAAGCTATGCCTTAACAACCAAAAAAGTATTAATCTTTTAGTAATTTATTTACCCCCAGGAAAAAAATGTTAAATACCTTGAACAAATACTCAGTTGGTTAGCTGCCACCTATCCCCAAGAAACTATAATACTAGGAGACGTTAATATTGACTGGTCCCTCTACTCCAAAAACTCAAATCCTCTCCCCATCAACTTACATGGTTTCTCCCAAAACATTCTATCTCCCACTAGAATTGGGAACGCTCAACAAAAGGAGAGCACCATTGACTGGATTCTTACTAATAAGACTCCAAACAACTATACTGCAGGGACCCTACCAAACGACCTTAGTGACCACCTAATTACCTTTGTCATAAAACACAAATGCCCGACCTCAAACCATCCCCTAACCAGACTAGTTAGGAATAGTAAGAATTTTGTCCCAGACAATTTTCTTGCTGACCTCAAAACATGCAATTGGTCCATCCTTAAAACTCTCCCCTTAGATGAGAGTGTGTCATATTTTAATGACATCTTCCTCAAGATACTTGACTCTCACGCTCCAATGAGACTTACTAGAACTAAGGAACGTATTGCACCTTGGTTAACAAAAGAAACCAAATACAAAATCAAACTCCGTGATCAGGCCTGGCATAAATGGAGATCTACCAAAACCCACCTTGACCGCATCAAGTTTCTACAGCTTAGAAACTCAACCAAATCAGCCGTTAAAACTGACAAAAAGCAATATTTCTGCCACCTCCAAGACAAACACCAACATAATCCTAAAAAATTCTGGGCTGGGTTCAATCACCTCCTTCATCCAGGAAAACCCACCACCCCCATCCCTGAAAAACTTTTGGGCAAAGATCCAGGACAAATAGCCAACACTTTCAATTTATTTTTCACTGAGACCATCCAGTCCCTCGCCAATCAGCTTACCACTTCTCCCTCGGCCACAACCTTAACTAAAGACCCAACTCAACCCTCCTTTAACCTACAACCCACATCTACCTCCTATATTAGAACCCTTTTGAAAAAACTTAAACCAACCACCTTAGCGGCAGACTTACTCCCAGCCAATTACTTACAATTGGCATCTGACGCCATAGCCTACCCTGTTTCAATATTGATCAACTGGTCCATTTCTGAAGCTTCTATTCCGTCAATCTGGAAAATCTCCTATATTATCCCTCTGCATAAAGGTGGGTCCTCTACTGACACATCTAACTACAGACCAATAGCTATACTATCTCCTCTAGCCAAGATCTTGGAATGCTGCGTTCACAAACAACTCATCTCCCATCTTTCTCGTAACAACCTTCTCTCCAACACCCAGCATGGCTTTCGCCCCCATCATAGTACAACCACTGCCCTTCTCTCCTTTGTTGACTCAGTTAACCAAAACCGCAATAATAAACTTATAACCTCTGCGCTATTTCTAGATCTATCAAAAGCTTTCGACATGGTCAATCACAAGCAGTTGATTCACACGCTGGAAAACTTTCAACTTAGCAAACCAACCATAAACTGGTTTAATGACTACCTCTCTTGCAGACAACAGGCAGTCCAGTGGCAAAACACTCTATCAGACCTACTCCCAACTAACATCGGCATTCCCCAAGGATCTATCCTTGGTCCCCTCCTCTTTTCCCTTTTTATAAATGGTCTACACTCGATCATTCCCAAAGCCACCTGCATTCAATACGCAGACGATTCCACCCTAATCTGCTCGGATGTTTCCCTTGCAAAACTACAAATTGCTACCCAAAATTGCTTCTCCATAGTTGAACAGTGGTTCTCAGAACTAAAGCTTTTACTTAACCCAACCAAAACCAAATTACTTCTAATTTTCCCCACACCAATTCCCTACCAAGGAAAAGAACCACCTAGTACCAACAACCCAACCTTCCACGTATCCTCTATGAATGGGACCATAATCGAACCTGTCTCCCACACTAAACTATTAGGGGTGACCATTGATAACAAGCTTAAATTTGATACTCATGTTAGTCTGACCATCAAGTCAGTTAACAAGAAACTTGGGTCTATGTATAGAATAAAGAACTTCCTAACCCCGCACACCAAACTAACTATTGCCAGGACCCACCTCCTCTCCACACTCCTTTATGCATCCCCAGTATTCTCCTTCCTTAACAAGAGAGAACTCAACAAACTATCCACAACCTATAACCATATAGCCATATTCATAACAGGAATGCCCTATCACACCCATCACTGCCAAAATCTAAGGACATTGGAATGGCTAGAACTGCCCAACATTCTCAAACTCAACCAACTTACTGAGGTTTTTAAAACAATCAACCACCCAGAAAGAACCCCCTCACTGAACAAAATGTTCACTCCCTACTCCAACCTTATATCCCTTCGGTCATCCAATAGCCTACTAGTTCAGACCATTAAACCCAACAACTCGGGAGGCGAAGCACTCTATGCTAATTCCATTGGCAAATCCTGGAATGCCCTCCCAAACAACCTAAGGCATATGACCTCTCCTCACCAATTCAAAAAACACCTCAAAGATTTCCTAAAGTCCCAATGGCTATGCCCCTGCTCTAATCCAGACTAATAGCAACCGCCCCAGGCCCACCAAATCCTCTACCCAACCCAAAACCTAATTGGTTCATAATGAAGCCAGGCTTGATCACCTTTTCCAAGCCTGTACCTTTTTTAACTAACATGTTTAACCTGGTTGATTGCTTTATTCTTGTATGTAATAATAACCAATTAATCTTCTTAAGTTACTGTTAAACTTCCTCTGACTTTATCCTTGTATGTAATAATAATTAAGTGCTCTTCTGATGTTTCTGTTTAAATTCCTCTGTCTCTTTTGGAGCTTTTCTCCCCGGGCCTCTACTGAAAATGGACATATATCCAGCTAGACTAGCCAGGTCAACAAATGTAAAATAAATAAAATAAATAAATCTGTGTATTTGTGAGAAAAATGTTTATAGGTCATTAAGCCATCCAGTTAAATAGGTTATCAGGAAAAAATAATCAAAGATACTCCACATAACCCCATCCACACTCCAAAGTCACTGAACAATAAAAGAGTGACTTTCACATTACAAACTGTTTAAATCTCCGCTGTTAGAGAACTATTACTTAAGCTAAAGCCAATAACCATAGCTACTGATATCCTGACATGAATATTAAAAACTGGCAGCAGATTCCCTGGCCTTTCCCATCTCCATACTAATTAACAGTTCCATAACTGAAAACACCTTATAATTTTCCCATTGCATAAAGGTGGTAATTCAACCTTCGATCCATAACTCAACACTGCTTTCATCCCAGTCACAATACTTCAACAGCCTTAATTAGCTTCACCCACATTAATCAACATCACAATTAAGGTAACTTATTTTTCTCTCTATTCATTTATCTATCACAGGTTCATAGGTAAGCGCTAGGCTAGCTGTTCTTTGCCAGTTTCCCTTTTTGTACTCAAAATCACGTATCCTATTTGGTTATATATTGGCTTTAACAATTCTATGGTCAATAATTATATATTAACCCTAATGAGAACAACTGGGATCATACCATAGATAATTTGAGGGGACCCACGCATGGGGTAAAGCATTTAGGAGCTGCCTCTGTCCATTAGGAGTATAGGGGCAGTCCTGAGGCATATTTTCTGTTTCCCATCCATATATCTAAGTTGTGCTTGAATATGGACAGGGATGCATTTTGTTTCCTGCATATCGGGAGACTCTTCTGGAAGATATAGCTCTCCTTACAAACCATTCTGTTGATGTTGCAGAAGAGGTTTAGATCCCCAGACCAGGTATTTATGATGCCATTTGACTTGCTGATGTGCAGCAAATCTATCATTAATGGATCAGAGGATGCCTTTTATGCCAGACAGAGATCACCTCTTAGCAGTCCATATAATACAGAGTATAATGACAGGGCTTTCAATCAGTGCATGCAGAACATGTTGTTTAGGCCTTGTATCCTTGTAGAAAGGTATCTCTGTGAGAGTTCCAGCTGTTGCATGAGTCTGGACAGATACATGCTGAAGAAGGTATTATATCTTTCTGTCAGCGCATGCAGAACATGTTGTTTAGGCCTTGTATCCTTGTAGAAAGGTATCTCTGTGAGAGTTCCAGCTGTTGCATGAGTCTGGACAGATACATGCTGAAGAGGGTATTATATCTTTCAGTCAGTGCATGCAGAACATGTTGTTTAGGCCTTGTATCCTTGTAGAAAGGTATCTCTGTGAGAGTTCCAGCTATTGCATGAGTCTGGACAGATACATGCTGAAAAGGCTATTATATCTTTCAGTCAGTGCATGCAGAACATGTTGTTTAGGCCTTGTATCCTTGTAGAAAGGTATCTCTGTGAGAGTTCCAGTTGTTGCATGAGTCTGGACAGATACATGCTGAAGAGGGTATTATATCTTTCAGTCAGTGCATGCAGAACATGTTGTTTAGGCCTTGTATCCTTGTAGAAAGGTATCTCTGTGAGAGTTCCAGCTGTTGCATGAGTCTGGACAGATACATGCTGAAGAGGGTATTATATCTTTCAGTCAGTGCATGCAGAAGATGTTGTTTAGGCCTTGTATCCTTGTAGTAAGGTATATCTGTGAGAGTACCAGCTGTTGCATGAGTCTGGACAGATACATGCTGAAGAGGGTATTATATCTTTCAGTCAGTGCATGCAGAACATGTTGTTTAGGCCTTGTATCCTTGTAGAAAGGTATCTCTGTGAGAGTTCCAGCTGTTGCATGAGTCTGGACAGATACATGCTGAAGAGGGTATTATATCTTTCAGTCAGTGCATGCAGAAGATGTTGTTTAGGCCTTGTATCCTTGTAGTAAGGTATATCTGTGAGAGTACCAGCTGTTGCATGAGTCTAGACAGATACATGCTGAAGAGGGTATTATATTCAATGACTGGCCTAATGAAAGCTGAGTAAAGTGAACAATGACATCCCTTGATCTGGACACAATCCCCTTGTTTACAAACTGTGTAATATAGAAGGACTTTCTTATGACAGACACATGCTGGTTAAAAGTTAGGTTAAATCACTGTCCACATAAGTTCCCAGATCCAGAACAACTGGGTTAAGTCTTAGGGGTGTATTGTCAATGTGGTAGTTCCCTGAGGTAGATGATTCCCCAAAGGATACAATAATGCATTTTTGGCGTTTAGTTTCAATCCATGATTTTGGCACCAGTTATTTATTTGAGACAAATCTTTCTGGCGAAGTCACTTAAAGCCATCTAATCTAAAGCACTGTCACATGAAAAACTCTTTATAGGACTGTAATCCCTTGGCATCTTCACTTTCCTGGTTCCATAGCTACCTGTCTAATAGATAAGCTATTAAATGGTGCCAGGAATGTTTACCTTATCTGACAGTCTCTGTTGGCATCCCACAAGGATGTATCCTGGGCTCACTATTATTTAACAAATTCACAAATAAACTCCACACTGAAGCTAAACTACACTTTTTTTCAGTATGCAGATGATCTGACTCTTATCTTCACTAAACTATTGCCAAAATAATAATAAACTGTAATTTCAACAGAAACAGTGGGTGACACAAAGTGAAAGAGAATAGCTAGGGACTCAGACTCCCCAGTGGTAAGTAATTAAGTAAATGAGTGTGTAACTGAACTTTGAAGTTATTAAAATAGTGGAGGGCATGCTACAGTTTATTCTTTGCTAACCTTTCACTTTTTTTTCCAATAAACATTTGTATTAAATTGTTACATATGACAAAGGCAATCTTACATTTATATGAATGAACAACATACAAAATGATACTGCTTTAGTTGTAAACAGTTAACATCACAGACACAATTGAAACAACTGTAGTTGCAAACATTATACATCACTTATAAACCATCCAGTCATTGTCAGTTAAGCATAATATGGCTCATTCAAATCCTGCCTCTTAAACCTCGTTCCTGCTCTGCATATATTATTCCCACAATTCCCATTTTTTTCCTATGTGGTTTACTCCTTCCCTTTTCTAAAGATCCCAATTCCAGTTGTTTTACTTCTGTTACTATATTCACTACTTCTAGTACAGTTGGTTCACTTCTGTTACTATATTCACTACTTCTAGTACAGTTGGTTTACTTCTGTTACTATATTCACTACTTCTAGTACAGTTGGTTTACTTCTGTTACTATATTCACTACTTCTAGTACAGTTGGTTTACTTCTGTTACTATGTTCACTACTTCTAGTACAGTTGGTTTACTTCTGTTGCTATAGTCACTACTTCTAGTACAGTTGGTTTACTTCTGTTACTATATTCACTACTTCTAGTACAGTTGGTTTACTTCTGTTACTATATTCACTACTTCTAGTACAGTTGGTTTACCTCTGTTACTATATTCACTACTTCTAGTACAGTTGGTTTACTTCTGTTACTATATTCACTACTTCTAGTACAGTTGGTTTACTTCTGTTACTATATTCACTACTTCTAGTACAGGTGTTTTACTTCTGTTACTATATTCACTAATTCTAGTACAGTTGGTTTACTTCTGTTACTATATTCACTACTTCTAGTACAGTTGGTTTACTTCTGTTACTATATTCACTACTTCTAGTACAGTTGTTTTATCTCTGTTACTATATTCACTACTTCCAGTACAGTTGGTTTACTTCTGTTACTATATTCACTAATTCTAGTACAGTTGGTTTACTTCTGTTACTATATTCACTACTTCTAGTACAGTTGTTTTATCTCTGTTACTATATTCACTACTTCTAGTACAGTTGGTTTACTTCTGTTACTATATTCACTACTTCTAGTACAGTTGGTTTACTTCTGTTACTATATTCACTACTTCTAGTACAGTTGGTTTACTTCTGTTACTATATTCACTACTTCTAGTACAGTTGTTTTATCTCTGTTACTATATTCACTACTTCTAGTACAGTTGGCCTAAACTTTGATTTCCATTTCCTAGTAATTGCTTTTTGGCAGCCATAACAATTAGACTCAGCAAGGCTTTACTATGTCTAGGCAATTCTGATTCTGTAGCATAACTCAAAAAAAAATCCTCTCCCCAGTCTTAACCCTTCACTTTTTTAGCCATTCCGAAGATAAGGCATTTGCAGATAATAAATATTGTGAGCAGTGGCCTGTATTTGATGCATGGAATATAGTTTGAGCTTGGGAGCACTAAGAAACAAAGAACCAGAGTGAAAGAACACTAAGCGTATTGTAAGGGGTTGTACTAGCTTGATGCATTCATTGATTAGGAGTTTGACGGTCATGTTGTCAATTAGGAAGTGCAGTCTTACCTGATAACCCTAGCCCCTTTATTATCTCTTTGCCATGTTCCACCCTTTACTGACAGAGCTCGGTGATTTGGTGCAGTATTATTCTGCTGAATTTAACCCTTGTGAGTTTTTCTGATCTCCTTTTTAGGCCACTATTTTAACCAGGTAACTTTATATGTAGGAGGCATTTACTGGTTTATATGCAGTTCTTTGTTAAGAGTTAGACTTAGAAAGCTGATGAGCCTGCATTC
Organism: Protopterus annectens; assembly: GCF_019279795.1. Classification (NCBI taxonomy): domain Eukaryota; kingdom Metazoa; phylum Chordata; order Ceratodontiformes; family Protopteridae; genus Protopterus; species Protopterus annectens. The sequence continues at coordinate 801,559,903 of NC_056750.1, read as the reverse complement.
TTCATTGTGCTGCTTTCTTTACAGCTGCCTAAAATGCTCATCTGCAAGTTGCTTTCTGAATGTATATGACTCCAATATGGGGATAAAGGATGATGCATGCACTTTTGGCTTCTGTAGGACAGTCTTCAGCTAATTGTTTTCATTGTGATGAAACTTGTGTGATAGAGGGAGGGGCTATATCAATGTACCATTTAGAGTAATTTGTTCATAGAAACAAACCATAACTCCACAATCCCATGACTGCACAGCTTTTACATACGTCTTTCTTCTTTTTCCCATTTTCCCACCAAAAATGGTGGCTAGGAACATGAATGCTAATATCACCTATTGGGTTGTAATGCAGAACTGCGACACAGGAATTATCTCTTCTGATAACATTAGACATTTAGCCAGTCAAGTGGGCTTGTTAATCAACCCTTTTCAGGAACAGCCTGAGCTTAACATACGCAATAATGCAATGAAGTAAAAGCAGTCAAATGAATTTGCTAGAAGGTAAGAGAATCATATATATTGCCGGTGGGGGGGGGGGGGGGTGTGAAAAGCAGGGCCGGACTTTGATCAGCTGGTGCCCCAGGTGAAAGGGCTCCATGGTACCCCCCCCCCCCCCACACACACACACACGCACCAACCGGCCCCCAATCCTGGTCCACCTACACCATCCAGATTACTTTTTTCTTTACCTTTCTCACACTTATTTACTGTTCAGTTTTTTTCCTGTATTTATTCAACAGATTTTAACAAAGTAAGACTGCTCTAGTTAACTGTGCGTGAAATAACTGTATTCATCTGGGATTCTAAATGCTCTGAGGTGCGTTTTACAGTTTTTTAAATAGCTTTATCATACAATGATGACCTGAACAAAAATCATAACTAAGGGAAGAAATTCAGTCCTGCTCATTATTTTTGTTTTCCCAGAATCCTTTTAACGCACCTTAACTGACAAAGACTGCGCTGCAATAACTGTAGTGGCAATAATTGCATTAAGCCAGGGTGGGGTGTTCTAGATGCTCTGAGGTGTATTTTACAGTTTTTTAAACAACCGTTTCATCCAATGATGGCCTGAGCAAAAATCATGATTAAGGGAAGAAATTCAGTCTTACTCTTCAACCTTGGTTTCCCAGAATCCTTTTAACACACCCCAGCTGACCAAAACTACACTGTATAACTAAATTAAAGGAACACTCCACCCTAGAACTAAAAACATATGTTTTTTTCAGTCTATCTTTGTTTCCAGACCTATTTTAACACCTAAAATTGACTCTAAATGCTTTATTAGTAATTTTAGCTAGTTTACCACAACATGGCTACTGATGGGGCTTGCTATATCAACGTGATCTTCTTCTCCTTCAAGCCTTTCTCTTTCCCATAAAGCATTTCAAGTCTCCTTTCTGTGACTCATGCCAGACATAAGGAAGTAACAGTGATTTCCCATGCCATTGACATATAATGGGAAATCTGTGACTCATTGTCAGTTTGGATTCCTTCTGTGTTAGGCCTGCTTCTTTTCTGTTGCTAATCACCCTCATTTGTGTTTAGATCAGAGCTTGCTTTACAGTATAATTTGAAGTTTTCTAGCAGCAGACAGAGCTGTAGCTAAATTGGATGCCTTTGTTCTAAGTGTTCTTTTGTAGTCCTGCCTGAATTGACAGTCCCCTCCTCCCACACTACTGCAGAGGTGTGAAAACTGCTACTGCAACTGACAGCTCACAATAGAAAGGAAGGGAGTGCCATTTCAAATGTCTTCCCCCTCTGCCTGCAGAATCATTTGTTAGACAGCAGCAGAAAGATTTATGTAAACAATTCCAAATTAAATTTCATACAACAGTGCAGGATAACATTTGATTATTTCATTGTCTACACTATTTTTATTTCCTCCTTATTTCTACAAGACATTACTATGTTCACTTATGTATGTTTTACAGTCTCTTTGAGGGACATTAGCCTAGTGACATGTTTTTGTATTTTACATGATGTTTTCATCATCTCCACACATTTTGAAGGACTGTAAAACGGTAGATAGCAAACCTGTGTCTATGATGCTGGCACAGTAAAATTATGTACTGAAAACTCACTGTTTTCTATACTCCATGCAGTGAATTTTTTTTTGGGGGGCTACTAATTATTTTGTGCATGTATGTATCACTTGCATAATGCATATAACTGAGGCATTTTGGATCTTAATATGATCTCTAATTCAGCTGAAACTATTTAGCAATCCTTTAGTCCTTTATTCATATTAGTAAATTTACTTTGAGGCCCTCCCTGCCTTTCTTTGTGCATATTTCAAATCTTACTGCTCCACTGGTCATATATCGAGCTGTTAATTGGCAGCAGACACTACTCAGCCAAACACAGTTATTCATATTTTCACATTACTAATGTGACATTGGTCTTTTTAAAACAACAAAAGAGACATGCTGTTCGTAGAAAACACCACGTAAGAGGGTTTACACCCTTCAATCAAATTTGGATTGCAGCATCCAGTTTGCAGTTGTACTAACTAAACATGTCAAGTCAGGCAGTAAGCACACTACTGTCAGTGTCATGAGTACAGAATGACAATTTTGACTCCATAATTTTCCTGTCTACGTTATTACAAGTCACTGTGCCAGGCAGTGCTGTGTGCCCTTTCGGCAATATTGCACATCTTACTCCAAGTTCTCCTAAATATTGCCACCTGAGATCCAAAAGCACATGTCATAGCACTCTCCCCTTTGTGTAAATGTGTGTAGGCCCTACAAATTACTTAAGGATACCTAAAATACATAAAATACATGTATCACATCACACAAACCCCTTTGCCATCAAATTGGTGACTGCTGCATCATGTTACGCTGTCTCACACTGTGCATCAGACATTAGTACATGTTCACACCAGTTACAGTGTGTCAAGGTTACCAGCTATCATCATCTGCACAGGTGACAGGGAGCACACTGTACAAAGGCTTGGACTATAAACGCTGTTAGGAGGGCATAACTGCAACACAGGATTATGAACATTGTGATTCCTGTGTCATGTCACCACCCACTTGCTACTCAGGCTCATGTCTAACAAGCAATGCCTTCTCAATGACTGTGCAAGAGTGTCTATGGAAACTGGTTCATAGTAGTTACATAAGCTCAAAATATTTTTGGTTTACAGTACATACAACGGCTTTGCTTAGTATGATTTTTGCCTTTATCCCTGTGCATGGCCTAATCAAATTCAGTGCCCTGCTGCAAATAACAGACTATCTGTAATACCAAGGTCTTACAAATAAAAATAATGATGCAATTACATATATGAAATAGTCCTGAACACACAAAACCATGCTCGACCAACAATATACTTATCCTATGGGTGTGCCTCCATTCAGTGCGCCAAAATAAGGATACAAGCTAAATGCCAAAAAGTGCATAGTCATCCCTTTGGGAAAAACTAAGTACCCACAAAATACCACATAGGTGGTAGCCCACTAAATACAGAAGACGTAATAAGGGTTCTGGGGATCCAAGCAGATAGTAACCTCTCCTTTGATAATTACATTACCAAAGTGGTTAGAAACTCTTTCTATGTGGCCCACCTAAATACAAAAGGGTTTGCATCCAGATTGAAAGAGATCTTTGGGCCCCTCTATGCATCACTCATCAGACCCATCATAGAGTACAATGCCCCATTTGGTATGTACCTTACAAGACACCTGCAACAACTGAAAAGACCACAGAAGTACCTCACCAAGAGGATCACTGGCCTCAAGCAGATGCCCTTTGCAGCTCAACTGAAGAAACTCCAACTGCACTCAGTTGCATACTGCCCTCTCAGAGGTGATCTCTGCCTGACATACAAGGCCATGTCCAACCCAGAATTGATGGACATGCTCCACCTAAAGAAAACCATATCCCCTCGAGACACATGCTCCAGGGATGTAAACCTCACCACAACAATAAATAGGACGTGCTGGAGGGTTAGATTCCTGTCCCTGAGACACCCCATGCTTTGGAACAAGATTCCAATCTACATTAGGCAGAGCTCCTCGCTAACACTCTTCAAGAGAAACCTTGACGAGTGGATGGGAAATGGAAAGTTTACCTCGGGGATCACTTCAGTGGCTCTGCTGGGCAGAAGCACAGGGAACAAATCTAAGGGGGTGGCAAAAGCCAACACATTCCGGCTAGGCTTATAAATGCCTTTGGGCAGATAGCCTAGTACCTATGAACATATGAACCTATTAAAAATAAACGTTACTAAGCAAGAGGCTTCCTCTAGGTACATATGAAAAGAAAAGAAGGTAGAGTGTGAAACTGATAAGTTAACCTGTAAGTGTCAAAAGGAGACCAAAGAAGAAATGAAATTCTAAATGACAAGTTCACATCTGTGTTCATTATAGAATCATACAGCCTAGTCCAAATCCAGGAAGATAGGATCTAGATGGTCAGATGAAAAATGTAGTAACAGGAGATGGGAAGGGAACTGGTATTTGAAGGAGGATAACATAAAGGGACCAGAGGGAATTTTCCGCACATATCCTACAATTGACTTTGAAGTTTTTGGATTAACCTCTGAAAGAACTATATAGCAGTAATTTTCTGGAATTTGTCAATATATGGGATAGGATGCAAGTAATCGCGGTGCTTATGTACAAAGCTGGCACAATGGGCAACCTAGAACATAACAGACCATTGTGTTTAACTTCAGTAGTCAACAAAGCCATGGCGACATTCTTATTCTTGAACATACATTACTTCTGGTGAAGAATGGACAATTTCGGAGTTCCATTATGCGGTTCACAGTGGCAGACTGTCAAGCTAAGATTTCCTAGCTCGATGACAGGGTCAGTAAGAAATAAGATGGAAGACACCATTTATGCCAAAAACATAATTATCTCACCAAATTAGAGATAAATATATATGCAATATTAAAATATAATAAATCAAAACAACACATATTACAAGAGCTAAGAACAAATTAATTTTGTGTGTAAGCTTCTGAATTGATTCATGTTCCTTAGATTTTGACTCTGGTATTTAGTTCTATGGCTGTTACAGATTGAGTAACAAAGCATCCCGTCAGTGTAGGGCTACCTAAGATGTAGTAACTCTAATCATCTTATTATAGCCAATTTATGTCCGAGTGATGCCTCCAGGTGCATCTGCAGTTAACTCTACTTATGCCGCTAGGCTTTAGACTAAATGCAATTGGAATTTCCTTAAAATAATGATGTGCATGATAAAAAGTAAATGCCAGTAACAGCTAAAACAATTTCACAGGTGTTGAGATCTGTGGTTCTATTGTCGGTGTTGCTGTGTCTCAAGAGGGATTCTGAAAAAATCAGGATGCAACATAAGGAACCTGCATACTTTGTCATGACTGGCAACATGTGGACAAATGCCAGGTCTGAAATTGATGTTCACCCAGGTGAAATCAAACGTGGTAGTCACAGGTATGTGCAATTGTACAGACCTTGATGTACCACTCGCCCGGCCAAACAATAGGGCCATGATCAGCTGTATGCACACTGCCAACATGTGTCACATCGCAAACATACTCAAGTGTCTCACCAGCAGGCAGTGTTATGAGGTGAACGATGAAATGAGCACAGAAACTACAAGCCTATGAGTCTGAATAGTCTAATACGCAAAGCAATAGACTGAATTCACTGGGAAATGTTCTGTTCAAAGACACTGGACACAAATTGAATTTTCCTTAGTTGAGAGAAGGCTATGTCTACTTAACTTGTTGTACTTTTTTTCTGAAATGCACTTAGGCAATGCATGTGGGGGAAACGGTGCACACAGTAACACCAGCCTGTACCTGGCTAAGACATTGGATACAATATCCCACTCAGGTAAAGCTGACAAAATCAATGACTTGGCCATAAACCGCTACATATCTGACTGGATTGCAAGCTTTCTCACAGACGGGACTCAGGAAATCACGATTGTTGTTACCATGTCCAGTAAATGACCATTCACAAGCTAGGTACCTCAGGGCTCCATGTTGAGATCACTCCTATTTGTCGTATACTTCTGAGACGTAAAGTCTAAGCAAGTTTGCAGATGACTGGATAATTGGGACATATAACAGATTCTCCCATGACACAAACATCTTACAAGCAGGTTTACCACAACTAACTCGTTCCAAAGCCATGTACTATAACTCATTGGCAAGAAGTGCAATATAGTGCTTTTTGGCTAAACTACTACCCAGGCTAAGTACTCCTTTACTAAGAAATCCCTAATAGATGACACAGTATCCAAGAATCTGGGAACATATGTAGATAATAACATGGCCTTTGATCAACCTGTGTCCACAACAGTACGACAATCATCCTATGTCGCCCAACTTAGAAGTTAGGGCATGGCATCCATGTCAAATGAAGTCATAGTCGCACCATTTTTTGACCTTATTAGACTGATCTTTGAGTATAATGCCCCCTTTCACATGTACCTGATCAGACTTAGGCAACAGTTGGAATGCCCCCAAAGGGTGACATGAATAAGACTTGTTGGTGAGATAGATGTGTCTCACAGTATCTCCATGCTCTGTAACAGGATGCCCTTGATGCGAAGCAGAGTCTCTCCAACCTAACACCACTCTAAACATTCAGCTGTCGTACCACCTTTATCTTTTATCCAACTGGTGGATACTTTGTTATAAGAAAAGAGCAGTCCGGGTCTAAACTGTCTGCAAACACAAACACCTAAAGTTAACTTTGAGTATGTGTCTACCGGTATGAGCGAATATTCATTATCCCCTGGAGAGCACTCTGCTTTGGCTTGTAAGCAGCCCCCCCCCACCCCGCACACACACACTCATCTTACATACTGCCAAAACTCCATCATTCCCCCACTCAACCACTACCACTGTACTACTATTCACACCACCACTCATGTCTCACCCTCACTCAGCTCCTCTCCCACCAATTCAAGAACCATCCCTATGCACCCCACACATATTCTGTCCACTAAATTACTCAAACAAAAAGCATCCCTACAACTCTACATAGTAACCCTCCCACCATACCTATTACCCACAAAGCACATATTATACAATTTCCCTAGTAAGCAAACACATTCAAAAACTGAGAAAACTAATAACCTCATGCATATCAAAACTAGCCCTAAGTGTAGACATCCACCCCAACACTGGCCCTACCATCTCCAACAACACTGCTCATAATCAGACTAGAAACCACAATTTCTCCCAAACCACAGCCAATAGAAAGCCAAGTGACTTCCTTCTACTAAGCGTAAATATTAGAAGTATATCCAACTAGGTCCATGAAGTCCATGCCACCATATACTTGTACTCCCCAGATATAGTCATCCTGACAGAAACCTGGCTAAAACCTCACATTAACAGTGAGCAAATCCTCCCTACCGGTTACGGCATACTGACAGTAGACTGGCAAAACAAGAAAGGAGGCGCTGTAGCTATAATATTTAAACAGCTTCTAAACATCCTGATCTTAAATTCATCAGCTCCACAAATAGGAAATGAAGAAATAATATATACCAATCTCAAAATAAATGAAAACAAAACCATTAACATAATTGGATGCTACTTCCCACCAGGCCAAAACATCACTCTGGTAGAAAAACTCCTCAGCTGGCCTACCCACCATCTCCCACAAGAAACCATAATTGTAGGAGATTTCAATATTGACTGGCAATCCTGTTCTGGCAATCAGCCAACCCATCACTTCAACTTTCATGGCTTCACCCAACTAGTCCAGTCACCAACCAGGATAAATAAAAACTCCAACAAGCACACTAACCTGGACTGGGTACTAGTCAGTAAGAGTCCCCAGTCGTATATAACAGGCAGCTTATCAGATAGCCTCAGTGATCACTCCACAACATTCCTACTCAAAAAACACCCATACCAATCTAAACCTGTCATCTACCGTAACTTACATCAAAAAAACTTTAACCCACTCACATTCTTCTCATCCCTCAAAGAATGTAACTGGCATCCTCTGAAGTACCTCAGTCTTGATGACGCATTGGAATTTATTGATACTACCTTCCTGAGGCTCCGTAATTAAAACGCCCACATAATACTTATAGGTAAGATGATGCCATCCATGTTCAAGGGAGTTATAGTTACACTCTTTTCGGCCCTTATCATGGCCATCATGGAGTACAATGCCCCCTGTGCCATGTATCTGAGCAGACACTTGCAACCATTGGAATACCCACAAACATTTCTCACCAGGAGAGTTCAGAGCATGAATACTCTGTCCTACACTGATCACCTAAAGGCTCTATCACTGTATTCAGTCCCCTGAAGACTGCTGATAGGGGATCTTTGCCTGACTTACAGGGCTTCATCAGACTCATCCCTGATGGGTCTGTTGCAAATGGGCAAAACAGGCAGCACCAAAACACTAGATCCAGGAATCAGAATTTCACTTGTGACATAAGCAGGACAAGATGGAAAGACACATATGTGTCCCAAGGGATCCTCACGCTACAGAATAGGCTTCTCATCCATGTAAAACTGACCTTTTCCAAATGAAATTGTGACAACTTGATGGGAAATCATAAATTTACCCCCCATTCTCACTCGCATGTCCCTTATGGACAGAGACTGTCAATAAGAAAAGTATTATCCTAACACCCGCCCCAAAAATCCTTAGTTAACTCCCTACTAACATGCCCTCCCCCAGTATGGATGTTCATGACACTCGGGACCCAAATGGTTAGGGGTGAGCAGCTAGGCTTGTAAGGGCTAGTGGTCGTTAACCTAGTAACAACCTATGAACCTGACTTACTTGATAGATAGTAAATTGACTCCCAATTACAACCCAGAAATTTCAGGTGAGTGGCTATATCTCCAGTTCTGACACCAGTGGAGTACCACAGAGCACTCCCCATGTCTAGTTATTAGTGCTACAGACAACAGCCCACTACCACTAGTATCAGAACTGAGGTACCTTTTTCTTACCAACAGTGCAGACTACAGCAGCAACATTTGTTAAAATAGCAAAGACAGTCAGCAGAGAGGGATAGACTAAGGCAGCATGTACTGTGTTCAGACCTCCTCAATCTGGATGTTGAAAAATCTCTTAAATGTGGAGCCCCGCATTAAAAAAAAAATGTGGAGCCCCATCAGTTTTGGAATTGTCAAAAGAAAGCCCTTTAATGTTTCCTCAACAAAAAAAATCTCTGGTTTCAGTACCCCCAGATATTCTGATAGAGTAAAAAATCAGCTCCTCTACAAAGCATCCTACAAATCCCTGACAGGGTCATGTCCACTACAGTTCTCATGCTATGAATGACCTTGCACTTTAAGAACACCTTCATCACAATGAAACTAGTAGTGAACCTGCACTATCACATAAATTATTCCAGATGGCATGACAAGTACCTTACCCAGTGCATTCCACATTTGTAAAATAGAATGACTTCACATATCAAGCAAAAACTATTTACCTTGCAACCTTTAAAACCAATGTGGATAACTATAAGAATTCAGGACAAAATTTCAATCCCTGTACCTCTTTACACTCCCTTCTTCGCTTACTTCCATCAAATTCTGTTCCATGACTTTCTCTCTAAATATACCATTACCATGTTTTTCCCTTACTTCATATTGCAATTCCTGTTTGTAATAGACTAACTTACCTATAATTTCTCTACAAACTGTCTAAAATGTCTATAAATATTAAATGACTGTCATATAATTTATTGTAATTATTTAAACTGCAGAAGTTTTTGTTTTATCTTTGAAGATTATATTTTCCAGCAGGGAAAACTACTAATGGGATAATGGGTATGTTATGCACTGTCTGGTACGATACAACAAACAAACAAAAAAAATGTATTACTTAGGTCAGATGTACTTCGTAATACATTTTTTCAGCCAGTTTAGGTCAAAATAATTTCATCACAAATCATCCTCATACCCAAATTTGTCTCAGAATAGGCCACAGCTGTAGTAAACAATCTCATTAAATGACAAAGAAGAACATTCACAAGTTGGAGATATTTAAATGTGTGCAAACTGGTCTCTGTACAATACAAAGACAAGCTGTTAGCACATCATTTGAGCTTGCATCTACTATCACCACCAGTTACAACACAACACAAAAAGGCAGTCAGAGCTGGGGGGGGTTCACAGCTGGGTTTCTCTGAAGGTACTAAATGTCTTTAGTAACCCTCATGCATCTTGTTACTGAAGCCTTGCTAATAAATATTTAATTATGTGCGTGTGTATATGTGTACACATGTATGTATGTATGTATCAATGTATTTAATTTATTGAAACTAAAAAGTAATTCACTTTCAGTCATAAACCATAAAGGTCCAATACACAAGCCCACACTTACCTCTCGTCCCGCCTGAATTTGGGGGAACACCTCTAATTTGTTCTCAAACTTTTGTTCCATCCATTCTAAATTCTGAAGTTATTTTGAGATAACAGCACCAGTAAAAGTATCTAATATGAAGGGTTTGCCCTAATTATTTTTGTCTATAACTCTGGGTCTAAATATTGAAAGATATGACACACACACACACACACACACACACACACACACACACACACACACACACACACACACACACACACACACACACACACACACACACACACACACACACACACACACACACACACACACACACACACACACACACACAGTGTTGTTAACACATATGCAGCTATTTACCACATTAGATGATTGGGTCACTTTTTTCCTATTTTAATGCTTTTACAGAACAAAATCATGTTTATTACAGTCCTTTGCAAAAACTGTTTACAAATAAACAAATTAGTACACTCAGAAAACAAATAAAATGAGAAAACATACACACACACACACATACATACACAAATAATAATCATCATCACCATAAAGAATGTCATAAATGAAGATCCCTAACATGCCAGTTCCCCAACCATAAAGCCCCAATTGCTCCTTATACCTGCATTCCACTTCCTCTCCCATTCTAGATCATTCCCTAAACCTAAACTGCCTTGCACATCATGCTCTCTGTAGTTCAGTAAACCTAAAATCCCCATCCCCCCTAACCATAGCATTCTCATCACTTCTTAAACCTAACATCCCCTTCCCACTCGGTCTGTGATCTGTCTTTAAACTTGGAATCCCTATCCCCAACCACAAAATACTCATCGTTTTGTAAAACATAAAATCCGTGTCCCGTCCGTACCCCTAACATTTCCATTGCTCCCTAAACCTAAAATCCCTGTCCTACTCCATAACATTGTAGCCCCTACTCCACTCCTTTTTCCCCAACCTAAAACACCTTCCCATCTCCCTTAAATCCACTTATGTGGTCCACGCCAAACACTTGCTTGCATCCGATTCCTAGGAAGAGAGCCGATGGTGCAGCATCTGTGTTGAACTCACATTCAAGCTTGAGCAGATGATCAGATGGGTTTACAGCCATTGGAGTCCCTGTCTGCATGTTTCTGACATTCAAGCAGCTGGAACACCCAGTACACCAGACATGTTCAATGAAACACTTCATATGCTATGAACAAAGTGAATAGCAATTGGCCACAATACAGATTGCCACTATCACGAACTACAGTAACATCATTTACGGTTTTAATCTTATTATGAATTACTACTAATATTATGAAATGCTTGGCAATAGGAATGTGACAATAGGCATCTTACTGAAATTGGTACACCTTGTTTGCTGTAGCATAGACTAGATCCAGGCCTGCTGAATCTAGCTTTATTTGTATGCTTGTTGTTTGTTTATTTCCCTGAAACGCTAATTCCACCTAAAACGCGGCCTTTTAGCACTTCTGTGGATCCCTAGTGATATCTGCATTGCTTACTGTACTTATTTCCTTGTTTCACTTGAAAGAAAGTTACTGTTTGTCGTTTTTGCATTTAAGTTACCTGTAACACATTGCATTTAAGTTACCTGGCACTTGCTCACTAAAGCAATTATATAAGTCAGCTCTAAAAAATTAAAAGCACTACACCCTCACAAACTCCCCTTGAGTACCTTGTTCCCCATTGGCCCTTTTTTCAATTATAAAGGAATTCCCAATACTATTCTAGCATGTCCAAAGGTCAGTTGTCAATCTCCTCTCCAGTCCAGCAGGTGAATCTGGGAATCTTGAGGCAATGTTACAACTGCCTCGTGTACACAGACAACCCTCTCTTCCTCCCAACAAATTCCAACACATGTGAGAGATGCAACCATATAGCCAAACTGGAGGCTAAGCTCTCTCAACTCAGTACTGGCGTAACGAGTCAGGAGGAGAAGGAAACCACACTCACTACAATTCCAGTCTCACATAGACCTACCACGACAACAAACCAAACACATAAACACACAAAAACATACTCAGAGGCTCTAAATAAAAATCTGCCTAAGCAGCAGAGACCTCCAAAGCAGACACCCAAGCAACCGCTACCCCAAAACAAAACACGTGCAACACATAACTCACAAAGCCAGTGTGCCGAACAGTCACAGCCCTTAAGGCTAAACAACACACCTGATACACTTGTAACAGGTGACTCTATCGTCAGGCACACTGACGTCCCGCTCACCAGGCTGAACAAGGAGAAGGTCACGGTGAGCTGCCTGTCGGACGCTAGGATCCGCCACATAACACAAGCACTCAGGTCACTCCAAGGCAAGTACAAATATGACTCAGTCATTGTCCATGCTGGTGTGAATGACCTGAGACGTACCTCCCTGGACTACATGAAAAGAGACATAGAGGAGCTCTCTGAGCATGTAGCCCAGGCCGGTATGACCCTGACCTTGAGTAGCATCTTACCCTCACCAAGAATGATGCCACAATATGAAGACAAGATGATCAATTTCAACAATTGGCTTAAGTGTTGGTGTCATTCAAAGGGGATCCAATGCCTGTCAGCCTGGGATGACATGCTCGACAAGCCACGATGCTTCGCTAGGGACGGCTTGCACCTGTCACCCCTGGGCTTTCGGATATTGGCAAAGGCTCTTGCTACCCCCATAGTGCCTTTTTTAGGCAAGGCTCAAAAGACAAACCCACCTCCATAGGTATCACAAGGGATAAGAAACTAAGAGTAATGCTACTCAACGCCAGAAGTCTAAACCTCAAGATGCACGCACTCAAAACTCTCCTTAGCATGGAGAACATTGATATCTGTGCAGTAACAGAAACCTGGTTCAAGGCTCCCGAGAGCACCCCAGCACTACCAGGTTATACCTCATACCATGCTTTTCGGCCCCAAAACTTGGACCGAACCACAAAAGGAGGGGGAGTATCAATATTCGCAAAGATACCCACACCTCCAGGTTGGTGGCACAGCACGAAGCATCAGAGACTATCCATGTGCAACTAACTGTGGGTAAAACTGCCTTCCAGTTTATAGCCTGCTACAGACCACCCTCCCAAACACAGGAACCCTACTTGGCCTTCCTGAGAATACTGGAAAATATGAAGGTCTCTCCAAACACCATTATATTGGGCGACTTCAACTACCCAAACATAGACTGGGAGCATTATTCTAGCTCCAACACCCTAGCCCAAAGGTTCCTAGAATTTATAAACTCAAATGCTATGGAACAACTTGTTACCACTCCCACAAGAGGGGAAAACATACTGGACCTGATCATCACCAACATGGGGACACTATGCTCTAGACCAGAAGTGTATCCCTCACTGGTAAGATCAGACCATAAACTAATCTCACTGGATATTCACATCCCGACCCCACCCCCTGCCCAGAAAACCACAGTGAAAAACTTCTCTAAAGAAACTTTCACACGCCTCAAAACCGAGGCGAAATCCTTCAAAGCCCCTGGGCCTGTGGAAAATACGGCCCAGACCGCAGAATCCTTTATAAACGCATTCTATGAACACCTTCAGGAATGCATGGATCATGCGATCCCAAATAAAACCAAGACCCAATCCTCCAAAGGCAGACGTCCTGTCTGGTGGACCCCAGCCATAAACAAACTATACAATAGAAGGAGGAAGCTACTACATGATAGAGCAAAATCCCAAAAAGGGAAGGCATCTCTGATCAGTATTAGCAAAAAACTACGGGCACTCATAAAATCGTCTAAGGCCAGCTTCGAGAGAAAAATTGCACAGGACACTAAGGATAATCACAAGGCTTTCTTTAGTTATGTTAGGAACCTGGGTGGGAATTCCCAGATATGCTCAGAATTAGTCCAAAATGACAAAGAGACAACGAGCCCAGAGACATTGCCAACATCCTAGCTGACAGGTTCGGTGCAAACTTCTCCCCTCTCCCCACCAAAAGGGCAAATATCTATCCCAACAGAGTGCTGCCCCTGACATCTCAGATGCTCAGGTAAGAGCCGCCTCTCCAAAGCAAAAAACACAGCATCAATGGGACCAGATGGTGTCCCGGGCTGCGTCCTACATGAACTCCAAGAAGAGCTAAACCCAAACATAATACTACTGTTCAATCTTAGCCTTACTACAGGATATGTACCCAAAGAGTGGCGTGCAGCAACAGTGGTCCCTCTCCACAAAGGTGGTGCCTCAACGGATCCTGGAAACTATCGCCCCATAAGCCTGACTAGCTTGGTCTGCAAAGCTATGGAAAGGATCATCATGGACCTCATAAATAAAGATATTGGGGACCTACAGACACTGGATCCTACCCAGTTTGGCTTTGTTAAGGGCAGATCCTGCCTCTTAAACCTGGTCGATTTCTTTGAAACAGTAACCAAGGCCATTGACGAGGGGAAGGTGGTCCACACAGCCTACCTGGACCTCGCAAAAGCCTTCGATACAATACCCCACTCTGGCATTATAGATAAGCTCACCAGCTTAAATATAAACCCCTATGTCACTAGATGGGTTGCAAACTGGCTCAAGGACAGAACCCACATGGTTAGAATTGCTGAAGCCATGTCAGACTCCAAACCAGTTACAAGTGGCGTCCCACAAGGCTCAGTCCTGGGATCTCTCTTGTTCGGTATATATTTCTCGGCAGTACAGGCCAACATGGAAGGACTGTGGCTGACCAAGTTTGCAGATGACTGCAAACTGGGCGCCATAATCAACTCTCCAGCCGACACAAGCATCCTCCAAAAGGGCCTCATAGAAACAGACAACTGGTGCCAGAGCCATGGCCTCAATTTAAACGCCAAAAAGTGTATATTCATCCCCTTTGGCAAAAACAAAGTGGCCACAAATTACCACATAGGTGGTAATCCATTAAGTACAGAAGAAGTCATTAGGGACCTGGGGACCCAAGTTGATAGCAATCTCTCATTTGACAACCACGTGGCCAAAGTGGTTAGAAAAACATTTTATATAGCCCACCTAATCATGAAGGGATTCACATCTAGATCAGGGGAGATCATCGTACCTCTTTACTCATCCCTCATCAGGCCCATAATTGAGTACAATGCCCCTTTTGGGATGTACCTTACCAGACACCTGCAGCAACTGGAAAGACCCCAAAAGTACCTCACCAAGAGGATCAAAGGGCTCAAACAGATGCCATATGCTGCCCGGTTAAAGAAACTCCAGCTCTACTCAGTGGCATACCGCCTGCTCAGAGGCGATCTGTGCCTGACGTATAAAGCCATGTCCAACACAGAATTAATGGACATGCTGCACCTCAGAAAATCCAAATCCCATCGAGCTACGCGCTCGAGAGACTTGAACCTCAGCACTGAAATAAATAGGACATGCTGCAGGGACAGATTCATAACCCAGAGGCTCCCTTCACTCTGGAATAAAATCCCAGTCCAGGTCAGGCAGGGTCCCACATTGACTCTCTTCAAGAGGAATCTTGATGAGTGGATGGGAGATCGTAGGTTTACCCCGGCTATCACTTCTGTGTCAATGTTAGACAGAGGCACAGTATACTAACCTCAAAAAAAGGCATAGCAAAATTAATTTAAAATGGGTGGCGAAAGCCAAACACACTCTGGCTAGGCTTATAAATGCCCTAGGGCAGATAGCCTAGTATGAACCTATGAACCTATGAACCTATGTCTTAGATCCAGCTTTACCATGAAAGGTAGTAGAGGGAATAGTGGTATAAGATAGTGAAAGATAACATATTGAACTTTCAAAGTGTAAACATAAGGGTTTAGACCAGAAAGATCTAGCACTGGTTCAAGGATCCTTTTGGTTTGAAAACTGGAGTGAATTTACGATTCCCCATCCATTAATCCAAACTCTGTTTGAAAAGGGTCATGGAAGGGCTCTGTTTTACATGAATAGGAAGCCTGATTCAGAGAAGGGGTATTCTCTGAGACACATATCTGTCTCTCCCACATATTTTGCTCATTTCGCAGATCAGGCTTAGATCCCTAGATTGGGTGACCCTTGTGCAGTTTTGTGAATGTGTAACAGTTCCATCAGGGATGGATTCGTGGACACCTTCTATTTTAGGCGTAGATCACCCCTTAACAATGGGCATTACAATAGGATAGAGTAATAGATATCCACATTAAGGAGAAACCAGTGGAACAGGAAGCAATTGGTCAGGTGCCATATGAAGATAATTTGGAGACTTCCACAGCAAACCAGTATAAATGTTCACTTGAAGCTAGACAGCAGGGGAAGGAACAGGAAACTCTGATGCAGCCAATGTTGAGGAGAGATGGGCCAGTGAGTTCCCATATGATAGATCAATGGACAGCACAGGATGATATTCATGAGAATGTCACAGGAAGATGGTATACAACCTTCTATAGAATGCCCGCAGGAACTGGAAAGCAAGGGATGTGCCTTTAGTTTAGAAGAAAATGAGCTAAGAGAATAATTGCTTGATTTAATAGACATAGACAGATATATCAAGATCAATAAAAGAAATAGACAGCAAAAGGTTAATAAAACCCAAAAAGTCAGAAGTCGGATGAAACAAATGAACACAGTAATTAGGACTGTTCTTATACATCCATGCGATGCAACAGAAGTAAACAGGATATATTACTGTGCAGCTAAATTAATAACTGATAAAAGTTCTACCACAAGAACACAGGGTAGTGAGGGATAGGAAGGACTATGAAAATAAAATTGACAAAGATTCCAAAGACAACCACAAGGCATTCTATAACTATGTCAAGAATCTAAATGGTAATGCTCAGATCTGCTCTGAGCTACAACAGAATGGCATTAAATATACTGATCCCAACGATATTGCCAATATCCTGGCAGATCGATTCAGTGCAAAATTCAGTCCCCTCTACACCCCCTAAAGAGCCTATCTCAATACAGAAAGATTGCCAAATTCTGATAACTGCCACACAGGTAATAAATGCACTCTCCAAAGCTAAGAATACAGCAACCATGGTACCAGACGACATCCCAGGCTGTGTACTACATGGACTACAAAATGAATTGGCACCTCACCTAAGTGTCATGTTTAATCATAGCCTCACCTCAGGCTTTGTGCCCACTGAGTGGCACACAGCTACAGTTATCCCACTCCGCAAGGGGGTATCCACATTGGATCCAGGGAACTACTGCCCTATTAGCCTGACGAGCCTGGTCTGCAAGGCCATGGAACGTATCATCATGGAACTCATAAACAAAGACATTGAAGATCTCTAAACTCTGGACCCCACACAGTTTGGGTTTGTAAAAGGCAGATCATGTCTCCTAAACCTGACAGATTTCTTTGAAGTAGTCACCAAAGCCATAGATGAGGGTAAGGTGGTTCACACAGCCTATCTAGATCTCGCCAAGGTGTTTGACACCATCCCCCACTCTGGAATTATAGATAAACTCACTAAACTAGGTATAAATCCCTATGTCACAAGATGGGTTGCCAACTGGCTTACTGACAGAACCCACACTGTGAAAGTAGCAGACTCCAAATCAGATTTCAGACCAGTGACAGGTGGAGTACCACAGGGTTCAGTCCTGGGTCCTCTCCTGTTTGGTATCTACTTCTCTGAAGTACAGGCTAACACAGAAGGTGTTTGGCTAACTAAATTCACAGATGACTGCAAGCTAAGAACCATAATCAAAACTCCTAATGATGTGGACATCCTACAAAAGGGCCTCACTGAGACAGATGCCTGGTGTCAAAACCATGGTCTCAAGCTCAATGCCAAAAAGTGCATTGTCATCCATAGGTTCATAGGTTCATAGGTTAGTACTAGGCTAACCGCCCTTGCGAGCCATTTTAAGCCTAGCCAATTATCCCTTGTGAGACTCAAACCCTGCACCTTGTGTTTGTAAGGCAAACACCTTAACCATTAGGCCACCCTCCCCTTTGGTAAAAACTCTGTACCCATGAGCTACCACATAGGCGGTAATCTACTTAACACCAAAAGTGTGATAAGAGACCTTGGGACACAAGTGGTCAGTAGTCTCTCCTTTGAGAATCACATCACTACAGTGGTCAGGAAATCCTTCTATGCGGCAAAATAGGTTTATCATCCAGAAAAAAAAAAAAGAGGTCATTGTTCCCCTCTACTCATCACTCATTAGACCCATTATAGAGTACAACGCCCCTTTTGGTATGTACCTCACAAGACATCTACAACAACTGGAATGGCCGAAAAAATACCACATGAAGAGAATTACTGGCCTCACACAGATGCCTTACCCAGACAGTCTCAAAAAACTCCAGCTTTACTCCATCGCATATCGCCTACTCAGAGGCAGTCTCTGCCTAACATACAAAGCTATGTCAAATCCAGAGCTGTTGGACATGCTCCACTTAAAGAAATCCCAATCCCTCCGAGCTATACGCTCTAGGGACCTAAACCTTGTCACCACAATAAACAGAACATGCTGGAGGTATAGATTCCTGTCCCAGAGACTTCCCATACTCTGGAACAGACTACCTATCTATGTCAAACAGGGCTCCTCATTAGCACTCAAGAAAAAATCTTGATGATCGGACAGGTAATAGGAAATTCACCCCGGGTATCAATTCTGTGGTTCTGCTTGACAGGGACAGAGGAAAATAATTTTGTTGGGTGGCGAAAGCCAGGGTACCTTTTTGGCTAGGCTTGTATAGGCCCTAGGGCCAATAGCCTAGTACCTACCTATGAACCTACTTATGAACCTATGTGGAAAATACATAAAGAGAGCTGCAAGTATAGAAAACTTCTTGAAGAACCTCATGGTGATCAGGATCGAAAGCAGGAATGGTTAGGCAAATTCAAACTAAGACATGAAAAGTTGTTATTGGCGGCCCAAGATAGTGGGCTATGTACATATTGCTTTACAAAGTCTATAGAAGATATGGGAGAAACAGACCAATGTATTTTTTTTAATACAGAATTGGAAAGTAGTCACACATGCCATTGCTGGTTGTGACATATCACTTCATTCATTGATGACATCCCACCCATCAACCACCTCCAGAAGACTCCTGGTTTGGACTTGGTCATGGTTACATGTTAGGGCATTTGCTCAGACAAAGCCTCCGCTTTGTTATCCTTACGTGCAAACTCGATCTGTGGAGATTAAGGGAGGGGCACTATGGGTAACCTTGGCTTGAGAGTTTTGGGCTGGCGGGGACTTGTTGTGTTGCCGAGTCAGTTCCGAGGATGGAGTCGAAGCCCATCCATCGTGAATGAATGAAGAACAACAACACAGATGGAACGTTATGGTAAGAACATAACTTATTTTTATTGGACTTTTAGCAGGCATGCTCCTATTACTCATTCAGTTCTGGCTGCTTGATTTGGTAGGTATTCCTGTTATTCTTTCAGAAGCTGCATTACTTATAGGTTCATAGGTTCATAGGTTCATACTAGGCTATCTGCCCTGGGGCAATTATAAGCCTAGCCCGATTCTGTATGGCTTACGCCACCCCTTGATTTGAGTATACTGTGCCCTTTTTAAGGTTTAGTTTACTGTGCCTCTGTCTAATAGTGACACGGGAGTAATCCCTGGGACAAACCTACGATCCCCCATCCACTTATCGAGATTCTTCTTGAAGAGATTCAGTGAGGTGCTCTGCCTCACATGAACTGGAATTCTATTCCAGAGCGAAGGGAGCCTCTGGGTTATGAACCTGTCCCTCCAGCAAGTTCTATTTATTTCTGTGCTGAGGTTCAAGTCCCTCGAGTGTGTGGCTCTAAGGGATTTAGATTTACTGAGGTGGAGCATGTCCATTAATTCTGGATTTGACATAGCTTTGTATGTCAGGCATAGATCGCCTCAAGTAGGCGGTATGCAACTGAGTAGAGCTGGAGTTTTTTAACCGAGCAGCATATGGCATCTGTTTGAGACCCTTGATCCTCTTGGTGAGATACTTTTGGGGTCTTTCTAATTGCTGCAGGTGTCGGGTAAGGTACATCCCAAAAGGGGCATTGTATTCTATGATGGGCCTGATGAGGGATGAATAAAGGGCACGATTACCTCTCTTGATCTAGATGTGAAACCCTTCGTGATGAGGTGAGCTATGTAGAAGGTCTTTCTAACCACTTTGGCAATGTGGTTTTCAAAGGAGAGATTGCTATCAACTTGGGTCCCCAGGTCCCTAATAACTTTCTCTGTACTTAATGGGTTTCCGCCTATGTGGTAATTTGTGGGCACATTGTTTTTGCCAAAGGGTATGACTATACATTTTTTGGCATTTAGCTTTAAACCATGGCGCTGGCACCAGTTATCTGTCTCTGTGAGACCTTTTTGAAGGATGTTTGTGTCAGCTGGAGAGTTGATTATGGCGCCCAGTTTGCAGTCGTCTGCGAACTTGGTGAGCCATAGTCCTCCCACGTTTGCCTGTACCTCGGAAAAGTATATACCGAACAAGAGTGGTCCCAGGACAGAAACCTGTGGGACGCCACTTGTGACCGGTTTCGAGTCTGACATGGCTCCAGCAACTCTCACTCTGTGGGTTCTGTCTTTGAACCAGTTTGTGACCCATCTTGTGACATAGGGGTTTATATTTAAGCTGGATAGCTTATCTATGATGCCCGAGTGGGGTATTGTGTCAAATGCCTTTGCAAGGTCCAGATAGGCTGTGTGGACTACCTTCCCTTCATCTATGGCTTTGGTGACTGTTTCAAAGAAGTCAATCAGGTTCAAAAGGCAGGATCTGCCCTTGACAAAGCCGAACTGGGTAGGATCTAGTGTCTGTAGGTCCCCAATGTCTTTGTTTATGAGCTCCATGATGATCCTCTCCATAGCCTTGCAGACTAAGCTAGTCAGGCTTATGGGGCGATAGTTTCCAGGGTCCGTAGAGGCTCCACCTTTGTGGAGTGGGACCACTGTTGCTGTACGCCATTCTGTGGGCACATATCCTGTAGTGAGGCTGAGATTGTATAGCTGTTTTATTTGAGGGATTAGTTCCTCTTGGAGTTCATGTAGGACGCAACCTGGGATGCCATCTGGTCCCATGGAAGCAGTGTTTTTTGCTTTGGAGAGGGCAGCCTTCACCTGAGCATCTGAGATGTTTGGGAGGCAGCCCTCTGCCGGGATAGATACTTGCTCTTTTGGGGGGGGGGTGGAGAAGTTTGCACTGAACCTGTCTGCCAGGATATTGGCGATGTCTGTGGGTTCAGTGTACTTTTTGTCGTTTAGAATCAACTCAGAACAAGTCTGAGAGTTGCATCCCAGGTTTCTAACATAACTGAAAAAAGCCTTATGATTGTCTTTGGTGTCCTGTGCAATTTTTCTCTCGAAGCTGGCCTTGGAGGATTTTATGAGGGATCGTAATTTTTTGATAGTACTGATCAGAGATGCCTTCCCTATTAGGGATTTTGCTCTATCATGTAGTAGCTTCCTCCTTCTGTTGTACAGTTTATTTATGGCAGGGGTCCACCAGACAGGACGCCTGCCTTTGGATGATTGGGTCTTGGTTTTGTTTGGGATAGCATGATCCATGCATTCCTGGAGATGTCCGTAGAATGCATTTATATAGGATTCTGCAGTTTGGGCTGTAGTTTCCACTGGCCCTGGGGCCTTGAAGGATTCCACTTCAGTTTTGAGAAGTGAGAAGTTCGCTTTTGAGAAGTTTTTCACTGTGGTTTTCTGGGCTGGGGTGGGGTCGGGATGTGGACATCCAGTGAAATTAATTTATGGTCTGATCTTACCAATGAGGGATATACTTCTGGTGTGGAACATAGAGTCACCATGTTGGTAATGATCAGGTCTAGTATGTTGTCCCCTCTTGTAGGAGTGGTGACTAGTTGTTCCATAGCATTTGAGTTTATAATTTCCAGGAATCTTTGGGCTAAGGTGCTGGGGCTTGAGTAGTGCTCCCAGTCAATGTTTGGGTAGTTGAAGTCGCCCAATATAATGGTGTTTGGAGAGATCTTCATGTTCTCCAATGTTTTCAGGAAAGCCGAATGGGATTCCTGACTTTGAGAGGGTGGTCTGTAGGATGCTATAAACTGAAAAGCAGTCTTGCCCACTGTTAGTTGCACATGGATGGTCTCCGATACTTCGTGCAATGCCACTAACCTGGAGGTGTGGATATCCTTGATAAATATGGAAACTCCCCCTCCTTTTGTGGTTCGGTCCGGGTTTTGGGGCCGAAAAGCATGATACAAGGTATAGCCTGGTAGTGCTGGGGTGCTCTCTGGAGCCTTGAACCAGGTTTCTGTCACTGCACAGATATCAATGTTCTCCATACTGAGGAGTGCATGCATCCTGAGGTTAAGACTTCTGGCGTTTAGCAGCATTACCCTTAGTTTCTTGTTCCTTGTGCTGTCTATGGGGGTGAGTTTGACTTTTGAGCCTTGCCTAAAAAAGGCACTATGGGGCTGGCAAGAGCCTTTTCCAATATCCGAAAGCCCAGTGGTGACAGGTGCAAGCCGTCCCTAGCGAAGCAACGTGGCTTGTCGAGCATGTCACCCAGGCTGACAGACACTGGATCCCCTTTGAATGACACCAAAATTTTAGCCAATTGTTAAAATCGATCATTTTGTCTTTGTACTGTGGCATCATTCTAGGTGAGGGTAAGATGCTGCTCAAGGTCAGGGTCATACCAGCCTGGGCTACATGATCAGAGAGCTCCTCTATGTCTCTTTTCATGTAGTCCAGGGAGGTATGTCTCAGGTCATTCACACCAGCATGTACAATGACTGAGTCATATTTGTATTTGCTTTGGAGTGACCTGAGTGCTTGCGTTATGTGTCGGATCCTAGCACCCGACAGGCAGCTCACCGTGACCTTCTCTTTATTCAGCCTGGTGAGCAGGATGTCAGTGTGTCTGACAATAGAGTCACCTATAACAAGAGTATCAGGTGTGTTATTCAGCCTTAAGGGCTGTGGCTGCTTGGCACACTGACTTTGTGGGTTATGTGTTGTGTGTGTTTTGTTTTGAGGTAGCATTTGCTTGGATGTCTGCTTTGGAGGTCTCTGTTGCTTAGGCAGATTTTTATTTAGAGCCTCCGAGTATGTTTTTGTGTATTTATGTGTTTGGTTCGCTGATGTGGTGGGACTATGTGATACTGGAATTGTGTTGTGCGAGGTTACCTTCTCCTCCTGACTGGTTACACCAATTTTGAGATGAGAGAGCTCAGCCTCCAGTTTGGCTAAATAGTTGCATCTCTCACATATATTTGAACCTGTTTGGAGGAGGAGAGGATTGTCCGTGTACATGAGATAGTTGTAACATTGCCTCAGAATTCCCAGATTCACCAGCTGGACTGGAGAGGAAACCATTGACTGACCTTTGGACATGCTAGAGTAACAGGGAAACTGAATTTAAGACAGACCAATAGAGGACAGGGTAATCGTAGAGAGTATATGAGTAAGTAGTGCTTATGGTTTAATAGTGCTAACTTAAAGAACCATAAAGGCAAAGATCCAGTCCACTCTGTCAAATCTTGGTCACATGCTGTCCCAAATATCCAAGCCTCTGCTTATTTTATTTTATAGGTTTATATGTAGTTAATACGCATGCTATTTGAGGAGCCCAACCCAGTTCTTCATTTTCAAAAGAGCATTAACAGGTTAAGTGACTCAGAGTTGTTTAGTAGGCGAATGAAAAGTATGCACTCAAAGAAACTGTAGCTTAAGACTATAAAATAATACTGTGTGTTTCTTGGGACCCTCAGAGGCTGAATCAGTCAGCCCACTTAATTTTTTTTTGTAGGCATCCAATATTCCAATCTGTCAGTGTTCCAATATTTTAATATCTTGGCATGTGATTCAAGCCATCTGTAATCTCAAAGACATATAATAGCACCTCTGCCACCAATTTAATATGTGATGGTCAGGATGTACTCTGTGTCTACATTGCTGACCACCAAATAATGTGCAAGGTGTGATTGGCCTTAACAGTGTATTGCAAATAGGCATTACTTATTTGGGATATGAACACGATTTGTAACACCCGTCCTACTCAGCAGTTGCTCTCTGAACTTAAGAGTTCACTTGGAATGGGAAGAGTGCAGACCTCTCAACCTCGAAATGCAAGAAATCTGGACAAAGCCTGACAAAATAGGGGGACAAATGCCCAAACATAGGTAAAGATTTTAAATATTGCTCTTACAAACCTAGAAAGTTGTTAGAGTAACAGGGGTTGTGTTAACATATATATTATGAAGGATTTGAAATCTGAAATTCAAATGTATGCCATTATTTGGTGACGTCAATCCTCAGATCATCCCACTGATTTGACAAAAAAATCCCACAAATTTTATAAGGAACAATTCAAAAATAAGAGGCAAAAATCTGGACATTCTGTGAAAATATGGATAGTTTAGAGGTATGGAAGAGTGGCATGGAAGCAAGCAGGTAGAGTGTTTGATATTCTTGCAGATACTTTAATTGGAAATGATACTGATGATGCAGTAGATTGCATATACGCTCTTACATGCAGCCAGGAATGGAGGCAGGTGCATGGGGATGGCAGTGGGAAATAGACACAGCCAGAGCTCACACGTCCAGCTGCATTTGGTCATGTGGTTAATTCACAGGATGAGCTAGTTGTAGCAGCACATTTGAATCTGAGCCACAGCTGTCCAGATGTTCTGAATTTCCTCTAGAAAGGGCCATTCCCTCCCACCCTCCTTTAGTTACCTGTTGGACTGATTAACACACATTATCCAGCCATTTTTCCCATTTGTGTCACTGCTTATTAGGAGAAAAGAGAACTAAGCATCTGGATGTCAACCATCTCCTTTCAGAGTGGAGTGAATATGACTCTTCGTAATGTCTTATTTTGGAGGTCAGGTGAATGATAGGAAGCCAAGAAGGACTAGGAAATGTGGCACATGTGCTGATATCTGATGCGGAGGAGTATCTTGTGCCATGCCTTCATCTCATGTGTGTGCTTCTAAAGAAGAGACTGGCAGGATTACATACTCTCTGCATGCTTTGCACCCTGTACTTGTGCATATCAAAATCAGATCTTTTACATGGCCCTTTTAGGTGCTGTAGGAACGAAGATGGGAATCCTGTTGTTTACCAACAGTTAAGCTGTATATCATAGCTAGAAGACTGATGGCTTGCATCGACTGACATCTGTAATGTCGCAGCTGGTTAGGTCAAAGTTTGAGTTCTGTGATAGAGAAATGCGAGAATGTGAATTTTGTTGGTGTGGTCTCACTTTGTGTGGCTTCAAAGTTGTGCAAATTGTTGTGTGGAACCTGCAGAAAAAAGAAGTCATGTAATTGTAGAAGTGCAAAGCAGCTGGGCCAGGAAGCCATTAACACCTTGCCAGTACTGGACTTCCAAGATAACTGCACACCGATCAAGAGCTTAACTTAAGCTCTTCCAGTGTGAAAACAGAAATTGAGAAAAAGGAGTGCCATTGAAACTTCTTTTTTTTTTTTTGGTGGGGGGGTGGTAAAATTCAGTTACTGGCAACTATGTACACAAACTGGATGCCATCAAAGAAGAAATTTAGAAAACCTGAAAGAAAATGAATCAGGACAGAGAGAAAAACAAGGTCTGAGAAGGATTATGCAGCTGTTCAACCAAAGGCAATTCAAGCTTCAGCTTTGGTTCAAGAGATGACTTCTAGTAACTTAGAGGAAAAAATAAACCAAATGTACTCCGAGATGATTAAAATAAATGAAACATTGAAGGAACCAGCAAAAAACACACAAATACATGAAAACATACTCGGAGGCTCTAAATAAAAATCTGCAAAAGCAACAGAGACCTCCAAAGCAAACATCCAAGCAACCTCCACCACCCAACACAAATCATGAATCACATACTTCACAAAACCAGTGTGCCATGCAATCACAGCCCTTAAGGCAAAATAACATACCCAACATACCCAACATACTAGTAATAGGTGACTCTATAGTCAGGCACACTGACGTCCCACTCACTAGGCTGAATAAGTAGAAGGTTACTGTTAACTGCTTGTTGGGTGCCAGGATCCGGCACATAACACAAGCACTCAGGTCACTCCAGAACAAGTACAAATATGACTCTGTCATTGTCCATGTTGGTGTGAATGACCTGAGCCGTACCTCCCTGGACTACTTGAAGAGATATGGAAGAGCTCTCTGATCACTTAGCCCAGGTTGGTATGACCCTGACCCTGAGTAGCATCCTGCCCTCACCAAGAATGATACCATGGTATAAAGAAAAAAATTCTTGATTTCAACAATTGGCTAAGTTTCTGGTGTCATTCAAAGGGGATCCATTGTCTGTCCACCTGGGATGACATGCTAGACAAGCCACACTGCTTCACTAGAGATGGCTTGCACCTATCACCCTTAGCCTTTCAAATACTGGCCAAGGCTCTTGCCACCCCCCTTGTCAGTGAAGGCCCTGTGACAAAAGCTCCAAACTAAAAAGTCATAAATACTATGAAAAACAGAACCTATGACACAGCAGCTGCGTTAGTAAGATTTAAAAAAGTGACATTATAGATAACAGAAAAAACAAGCTGCATGACATAAATCATGGCAGTCAGGCCTATGGCCGTTCCAGCCCTACTAACCACTTTTCAGCAAATATCTTGCTTTGAACTCCCTAAATGATGCAATGTCCTCACATATGCTGTTATGTTTTTATCTTAGTGATATTTTGGTTTAGTGTATAGCCATTATAAAGAGTCTTGTTGCTCAAAGTTTGGAGAAACCCATAAGTACAAGTGTTGCATAGTAAAATGACGTGCAGATGTTTTCAAGTTTTAGGCAACAGTCTTTTGGTGACATTATTAAAACATTAAAGCTTTTCCAGTTCAGTTTGCACAAGACTTTCAAAATCAAAGTACCTCAACTTTTCAACTATACACTAAACAGTAATCAGGTGACTGACTGTCACTCGAGGCTAGCATGAATTATAACCCTAAGAGAGAGGATGACTTGTCAGTTTCCAGGCTACTGTTAAGAAAAAAAAATAGGGAAATACAGAAGTATGTTACAACCTGACTACTTGCTAATCCATTACAAAAGTTATTTTCAGTGATCCAAGATGCAGGGGTGGCAAGCTTTGCGGCAGTAAGTTTTCATTTATATTTGAAAGCACAGATTCACTCTATAGCATACAGCTCAGAACATCAATAATTATCTGCAAAGCCTTTCGCATAGTGACATATAAAATGATTGCTGAGAATAACCATGCTGCATATGCACACACGGAGACACACACACCACGCACAAAAGGCACTCCCTCATTATATATCTGGAAATTAATGCAATTAAAAAGAATGATACATCTATTACTTTTGGTGAAAAATAACTGAGTGGCTGAAGTTCTGTCTACTATTAATATAATTAAGATTTTTCTTTTTTTTTTACTTCTGTATATAATAATCCTCTAGCAAAGGAAAGCCCATACTAAAATTTTCTTAGATTTTTGTCATTGTAAATCACAATTATCTGAGAAGTATAGTATTAATCACCACCCAAACTTACATGTACAAAAACACTGACTGATACTCTTACTAAACAACTTATTCCTCCGTACAGTATTCTTTAACAATTGCTTACAGAAATATGCAACAATGTCCACAAACAATGCATGCACCATCTGAACCATAAAAGGAAGCTAGTCTCCTGATTCCACCATACTATAACTACACCCACATACATAACAAAGCCAGTATAAAGGACACCATACCCAACACACCAGCCAAAAAACAACCAAAGAAATTGCCATATTCTCCAGATGCAGAGCCAGCCTGTTACAAAAATACAGCTAAAAAAATCCTCTACATCAAAAACAGTAGTGGAGTTGCAATTACCCTTGCCATCAATTCTATATACTGCACTCTCTGCAGAGACAAGAATAAAAAGAGAGTTATATTAGCTTAACAAAGAACTAAACAAACCTACGAAATGACAAGACTCAGAGGCTTTGACTACTGTAGTAACATATCTTTAGAAACTAAGTGCCCAGCCAAACTACCGTCAGACACTCAAAACGTGCGAAATGTCCCATTTCCACTGCAGATGTAATAATACTGTGATAAAAAAAGGCGTAGTGTTCACACACCTTTTTTTTTCTCTTAACTGCATTAAAAGAATGCACTTGCTTATGGTGGAATACAGCACCCAAACAGGTACCCGTGGTCCTGGACAAGGAAGCAATGGACATTCCCGATGTACCACAGGTTGTACCATGGTTTTGTGACTGCTCATCGATCACATAAAGCAAATGTTTCAATGTATTTCCAAAGACTGCACTGAAATAAACAGACACCACACTCTCCAAGCTGATAAATACATTACATTTATCAGAGAAACAAAAAGCATGGCAAATACTACAATACCACTTCACTGCTACACTAAGTTAATCACAACATATTTGATACCTACAAGCCAAAATAAAATCGTACATATGAAACAAAAAAAAAATACTGTATTAACACTGAACATCGCATGCACATGCAAACCTCGTTTCACTTTTCTAACGCAAGACACCTTAACGGACTTTAACGAGATTTCTGTGATTCACAAGTTTCCGTGACCCAAATATGTTTATAAGGAAAAATATGTTTACAATTTTGACCAGGGTAAAGTAAAAAAACATTCCCTGCATTCTAACTATATGATGCACATTCTCTGTCTTACTACCGTCCTCCAGCTGCACTATTAGCTCATCCTGCAGTATGGGAATACCATATTGAATCCCTACATAACACAAACATCTGCCTACAATCCTAACACCCAAGAGTGAGCGTAATACATTCCCAAAGAGTAGACTAGTCCCAAATTAAAAAATGAAAATTCGACTCACATATGAAATTCCACGGTGTTCTCTTTAATTTAGTTAAGTTGTTTAAAGAGCGAAGGGTACTTGGTTGTTCCTTAACCCGGTGACAATAAACCTAAATCAGAAAGCTATCGTTTCCCTTACCTTCTCACACAGAGTTCTCACTTGGTTTTCGTTAAGCTGTTTGCAGTCATTCAGCTGCTCGATCCATTTTGTAAACGCTTTGTCGTCCATGTCTGCTGCAGCTGCTCCTACTACTGACGACCGCTCCGGTTTCGTTTGGTATATTTTTTTTTTCTTGCAACAATAGCATGAGACCGGGGATGGCCCACCTAGAAGCTGATTATTTAAAAATTGCCTCGATTAATACGCCTCTGACAAGATATCTGGCTGTAAGAAGTTGATCGGTATGTAGCATGGTGGTTGTGGACCGTTTGTAAAAAAAAAAAAAAAAAACGGCTACAACAGAACACAACCAAGAAACTCTATAATTACACCAAGGTAGTATAAGGGGAGGCACAGATCTGTATGCTGTAAAACTTTACCAAGTTTTAAGAATGTTTTTGCAACTTACTGAAGCATTGCTTTCAAGCACTTTGGCTGCATCTTTAGTGGAGGACTTGCTCCAATAATATTTTCTGTCCTGAAGGAAACAGTGGTAGTAAAACAGTTCCACAACAACGTAGCAGTGTTTTATAGCAGCTGTTAACCGTGCCACCCTTGAAAATGTCTATGTCACAGCGTGGGCGGATCATTAGGAGAGGGAACTACTGATTAGCCTGTGTCGAAGGTATGTCACAAAGGTGGAGACAAACTCCACCTGAAAGTATGCAATACAAAAGAATGGGGGATGGGGCTCCCTGCCCTACGCTAAGGAATGGGAGAAATGTAAAACTGAGAAACATTTTAGAGGATTCGTGTAACAGCAGGAGGCTAGGCTGATTTTATAAGGATAAAGAAAGACTTGCATTTGAGTTAACATGTGTTGGAGCCCGGAGTTTTCCTTTAAGCTGGGGGTCTACTGGCTTCCAGTCTCCCAGAAGCCATGAAGTTATAAATGCTCCAAGGTGTGTTTTAGGTTTTTTTTCCAACCTATTGTTTCAATGAAGGCATAAAGAAAAATCATATAATACAACTTCAAGGAGAAAAAAAAGATGCCAGTAAAAGCAGAATATATAAAAACCACATGACCAATAAATAAATTAACCAAAATAATTCAAATTAAATAGTTCCAATTACATTGCCATAGTTTAAAAATATAAACAGTTTCTTTATGTAACAATTTATCTTTAAATAAAACATTTCCACCAAGATTGACTACCACTTGTTCCAGGATAGTACCCTGTAGTAAAGACAAGTCCCCCTCAATATTTTGTATAAAGTAGAAGACTAAAGAGCTCTCTAAATGTTCTTTTTTAATATCCCTAATCATCATCATCATCTTTCGGCTTTTCCCGTTAGGGGTCGCCACAGCAGATCATCTCTTTCCATTTCTTCCTATCCTCTGCATCTTACTCTGTCACACCAACCGCCTGCATGTCCTCTCTCACCACGTCCATAAACCTTATCTTAGGCCTTCCTCTTTTCCTCTTACCTGGCAGCTCCATCCTTAGCATCTTTTTCCCAATATACCCATCATCCCTCCTCAGCACATGTCCAAACCAACGCAATCTCGTCTCTCTCGCTTTGTCTCCAAACTGTCCAACATGAGCTGACCCTCTAATATACTGATTCCTAATCCTATCCATCCTAGTCACACCGAGTGTAAATCTTAACATCTTTAACTCTGCCACATCCATCTCTGATTCCTGCCTTTTTGTCAATGCCACTGTCTACAACCCATATAACATAGCTGGTCTCACTACCCTCTTGTAGACCTTCCCTTTCACTCTTACTGGTACCCGTCTGTCACAAATCACTCCTGACGCTCTTCTCCACCCATTCCACCCTGCCTGTACTCTCTTCTTCACCTCTCTTCCACATTCACCATTACTCTGAACTATTGATCCCAAGTACTTAAACTCGTCCACCTTTACCAACTCTACTCCCTGCATCTTCACCATTCCTCTACCCTCCCTCTCATTTGCACACATATATTCTGTCTTAGCCCTGCTGACCTTCATTCCTCTGCTCTCTAGAGCATATCTCCACCTCTCCAGAGTCTCCTCAACCTGATTCCTACTCTCACTACAGATCACAATGTCATCTGCAAACATCATAGTCCACGGGGCCTCCTGTCTGATCTCATCTGTCAACCTGTCCATCACCACTGCAAATAAGAAAGGACTCAGAGCTGATCCTTGATGTAATCCCACCTCCACCTTAAACGGATCTGTCACTCCCACTGCAGTCCTCACCACTGTCACACTCCCCTCATACATATCCTGTACCACTCTTACATACTTCTCTGCCACTCCCGACTTCCTCATGCAATACCACAACTCTTCTCTAGGCACCCTGTCATATGCTTTCTCCAAGTCTACAAAGACACAATGCAACTCCTTCTGACCTTCTCTGTATTTCTCCAATAACACTCTCAGAGCAAACATTGCATCTGTAGTGCTCTTTCCTGGAATGAAACCATACTGCTGATCACTAATCATCACCTCCCTTCTTAACCTAGCTTCTACTACTCTTTCCCATAACTTCAAGCTGTGACTGATCAATTTTATCCCTCTGTAGTTACTGCAGCTCTGCATATCACCCTTATCCTTAAAGATAGGTACCAAAACACTTTTTCTCCACTCCTCAGGCATCCTCTGACTTTCCAAAATTTCATAACAATCAAGTTAAAACTTCCACTGCCATTTCTCCTAAGCAGCTCCATGCTTCCATTGGGATGTCATCTGGGCCAACCTCTCCGTTCTTCATCCTCTTCATAGCTGTCCTTACTTCCTCCTTGCTAATCTGTTTCACTTCCTGATTCACTATCCCCACATCATCCAACCTTCTCTCTCTCTCATTCTCCTCATTCATCAGCCCTTCAAAGTACTCTTTCCATCTACTCAACACACTCTCCTCTCTTGTGAGTACCTTTCCCTCACTATCCTTTATCACCCTTACCTGCTGCACATCTTTCCCAGCTCTGTCCCTCTGTCTAGCCAATCGGTACAGGTCCTTTTCTCCCTCTTTAGTGTCCAATCTCTCATACAACTCTCCATACGCCTTATCCTTAGCTTTCGCCACCTCTCTCTTTGCCATGCACCTCATCTCCTTATACTCATGTCTACTTTCTTCATCTCTTTGACAATCCCACTTCTTCTTCGCCAGCCTCTTCCTCTGTATACTCTCCTGTACTTCCTCATTCCACCACCAGGTCTCCTTGTCCTCCTTCCTCTGTCCAGATGTCACACCAAGCACCTTTCTAGCAGTCTCCCTAACTAGTTCTGCTGTAGTTACCCAGCTATTCTGTAGCTCTCCACTGCCTCCCAGTGCCTATCTTAACTCTTCCCTAAACTCCACTTCACAATCACCCTTTTTTAAATTCCACCATTTAATCCTTGGCACTGCTTTCGCACTCCTCCTCCTCTTCTTGATCACCAACGTCATCCTACAGACCACCATTCTATGCTGCTTAACTACACTTCCCCCTGCCACCACTTTACAGTCTCCAATCTCCTTCAGACTGGCCCTCCTACATAGGATATAATCCACCTGTGTGCATCTTCCTCCACTCTTGTACGTCACCCTATGCTCCTCCCTCTTCTTAAAATATGTATTCACCACAGCCATGTCCATCCTTTTCGCAAAATCCACAATCATCTGACCTTCTGCATTCCTCTCCTTAACACCATACCTACCCATCACTTCCTCATCCCCTCTGTTCACTTCACCAACATGCCCATTAAAGTCCGCTCCAATCACTAGTCTCTCACACTTGGGTACACTCACCACAACTTCATCCAACTCACTCCAAAATTTTTCTTTCTCATCTATTGCACACCCAACTTGTGGAGCATATGCACTAACAACATTCATCATTACACCATCAATTTCGAGCTTCATAAACATCACTCTGTCAGACACTCTCTTCACGTCTAAAACACTCTTGGCATATTGTTCCTTTAGTATAACCCCTACTCCATTTCTCCTGCCAGCCACACCATGATAGAACAATTTGAACCCGTTTCCTAAACACCTGGGCTTACTTCCCTTCCATCTGGTCTCTTGCACGCACAATATATCAACCTTCCTTCTTTCCATCATATCAGCTAGCTCTCTTTCTATACCAGTCATACTGCCAACATTCAAAGTTCCTACCCTCACTGTTACACTCCTAACCTTCCTCCTCTCTTCCTGCCTTCGGGCATGCCTTCACCCTCCTCTTCTCCTTCGGGCAACAGTAGCCCAATTTCCACCAGCACCCTGTTGGCTAACAGTACTGGTGGCAGTCATTGTTAACCCGAGCCTCAACCGATCCGGTATAGAAATATGGAATTTTTGCGCCATAAGTGATGTGGCAGAATTTTTATGTCGGATGCCCTTCCTGACGCAACCCTCCCCATTTATCCGGGCTTGGGACCGGCACAAAGAAATGCACTGGCTTGTGCATCCCCAGTAGCTGGGTTAATCCTTAATACGACCTTGAAACCTCAATTTAAAGTCTCTTTTGCTTTCTCCTATATAAAACATATTACATGGGCATTTAAGGGCATAAACAACACGCTCAGTAGTACATGTAAATCTTTTCACTGGATTAAATTTAATATTATTAATCCATGGAAAAAAGAAAACTATAAATTGACAGAACATTTTCCACGTGGAAAAGTACCCTTCATAGAAAAAGAACATAGAAAGTCGAGCAGCAGGAGAAACAAATTTACTATGGACCAGTAAGTCTAAGGGCTTGTTTGTAAGAAATAAAAGGAACATTATTTAATATATTAAAAAGTTCATGATTTCTCATCAAAAATTGCCAATAATATTTAAGTAAATCAATCACCTTCTAACTAAAAATAGTATAAATAGTAACAAACTAAACATTTCTCTTCTTATTCCTATTGCCATCCACCTCATTACCCCCCCCCATTCTAAATAAAGAAGAAGAAACACCCCTAACAGTAGCCGATACAGTGGGGACTGGTTCTTCACTACTCAAAAAGAGGGGAATCCATCTATCCGGATGATAAAAATCCCTAGTAGGTTGTTCACTATTAACATTAATACATCTCCACTCCTCAACAACTTTCCTAAAGGATTCTAAGACCTCACTGCTTTTATAGCCCTTATTTATAAACATATCAACAGTCTCCCTTGCTTCTTTCTAAAAGTCTGAATCATTATTGTATAACCTGCATATACATTAAAATTCAGCATAGGGCAAAAATAAAATCAAATGGGGGGGGGTGACAACTCCCCCCATACAAATAGTGTCCACCATCAATAAATTTTCTATATATGGAAGTCCGTATTTTTCCATTACATTCATTTTCAAATAGGGCCATAGTTAAATTAGCATACACGGGGGCAAAAGGAGCCCTCATAGCTGTACCCTGGATTTGGTAGTAGATCTCATTATTAAACATAAAGAACTTATTAATAAGACAAAAATGCAAAAGTTCTATAACATAAATAGAGAGGAGACTATCACCTAAAAAGTAATGTAGTGCCTCTATACCACGTTCATGAACAATACCAGTGTAAAGACTTCTCACATCTAAGGTTAACCAATATATGCCTGTCTTCCATTCAAGTTTAGAAATTTTATCCAAAAAATCAGTTGTATCCCTAATATATGAAGGAAGTTTAGCAAAAAAGGAAAAGATAGTCATGCAAAATAGTCTAATATTATGTAAAAAATATTTGCAAGCCGAAACAATAGGACGACCTGGTGGAATCATTAAGTTCTTCTGTACGTTAGGCAAACAGTAAAAACTGGCAGTATTACAGGCCTGGATACCAAATCCTTTATCCACATCCTCTTTTGTAAAATAACACAGTCTGTATCCTTTATTCATTAATATTTGATATCGTTCCAAGGCTTCATTATACTGCTCAGCTTGTCTTCTCATATACATTTCATTCACTCAAATTATCATAACATGTTTGCATGTATTGCTTATGGTGCATAACCACTATTTTGTTCCCTTTATCAGCTGGTTTGATAACTAGCTCGTGCATCTTACTAAGATCCCTTAAAGCTATCCATTCGGCTTTAGTTAAATTATAATGAGCATTTTGTTCCTATCTCATAAAATCTTCAAAGGCCCTATCTACAACATAATTAAACATGGCAGCGAACTGCTGTATACATTCATTATTAAATAGGGGTATAAACTGGCTCTTATATTTAGTCTTAGAAGTGTCTAATAAGCAGTGTGCATTGTTCTGAACTGTATTAAGCAATACTTTATCAGAGAGGCAAGAATAAAAACTTTCCTCCAAACATGCACTAGTATCAAAAGAATTTTGAATATTATCAACAAACTTATATGTATTTGAGAAATGATACGCCAAATGTAACTTTCATACAAATTGAAAAATTTCACTCTTAAGGGTGTACAATCATGGGAAAACAGTTGGGATGAACTTATGTCCCAAGTTTAAAACAGCAGACATTTGTTCATTAGTTAACACATAACCAGATAAATTGATAACCACTGAGTTCAGAATATCAGTACATCTTTTCTGTATTGGCTCAACTTTCCTACTATTGAAATCTACCTTTTTTTGTGGTCTATATCATCACATCAAAGTCGCAAAACTTCGAATGTTATAATATCGAACCCAAAACCTTGAAGACTGACAACAGTGAAGCCGCGGAACATCAAATTCTTTCCATGGGAGGAATTTGGTGGGCTGTTTCCGCGGCTTCGCTATTTCCTTCACTGTGGTGTGATCTAGGAGTTGGTATATTTAAGTAGGGGATGTGGGGGGCACAGCCCCCCACGTTGGGGGATTAGCAATAGTTTGTAGTGTTTGTGTGTTTGGTGTTTTGTGCTGGAACAGCGATTTTTTTCCCAGGGAAAAAAATGCTGTTCTCAGCTTTCTGAGTTTTCAGATTTCGAGGTTACCAGTTCGCTGTTATAGCATTCGATGTTTTCACGTTTCGATCTTGCAATATAAACTCCTTTTTTAACCATGCTGTTGTTGTCCTTCTGCAGTAATATTTCTGTTGTGTCCATTACCATTCCTTCCCTGCTTTCTGCCGTTATTGGAAAATTGTTGATTCTCGTTCAGGAAGTCATGAAGCCTCTGCTCATGGGACAGCAGTTCCTGAGCAGGTGGTAATGGGGGAAAAGCCATTTTAATCACTTTTCCATTCTGTTGTGTAACCAGTTCCATCAGAGGCAGCAACAGGTGACGCAAATGTGTCACACATCCTCGAGCTATTTGATTGGTCTTCCACGCAAAAGCCCTCCCACTGTTGTAATCTCACAAATCTCTCTTCAACTTTACTTTTTTATTTTCAATTAAATCAAGTTCATAAGATTTTAGTTTATCGTTAATGTCCACCATACCTCTCAACTGTACAGATTTTTGCCTCATATTTCTAGTCTATTTTTCATAAAATTGTGTTTTTCTGTCAAATTAATGACTAATCATTAAAGATTGAAGTTAGAAATTGATAGACATTTGGGTTTTAGACTTTATGCCCTTCAGAAAATTCATGCTAATGCAAAACATGTTATTCTATCAACTTTCTAAGTTTGTAAGAGCAATATTTAAAAACTGTCCCTATTTTTGGGCCTTTGTCCAGATTTCTTGCACTAAGAAATTAGAGGTATGATGTCGACCAGTACCAAATCAAAATGAGAAACACTCCCTTGTGTTGTTAATTCAGCACATAAGGCATGTATCTCCTCCTTCATCTTCCATTGTTTAACCAAAATGTTGTCTAATCAAAATATTAATCCATTCTAAAGAACAGCAGCCACTATCCAACACACCAGAAAACTTTTATCTTCTGCATTAGATGAATCAGAGGGAGTACTAGGACTTTTAAAAGCATGTGAGCCCCTAATTGAGTTAAGCTGGATGTCTACTGGCCTCTAGGCTCCCAGAAACCATGAAGTTATGAATGCTCCAAGGTGAGTTTTAGTGGGTTTTTTTCCAACCTTTTGTTTCAATGAAGGCATAAACAAAAATCATCTGTAAGGAAAGAAATTCAGTTGTAGTATTTTATTTGAGGAGGAAATGAGTTGTAACTAAAGATTAATACTTAAAGTTAACCAAATAGCAGTGCACAATAAACACAGAAGACAAATGCATGTGGTGATACATAAATCATATCTCAAAACAGTAATTGCCTCCATACTCCACCTTAAAAATGGTAGTCACTTTCTGTGCATTCATGTCTTGTATTAAATTGGGATGAAAATTAAGGGGCAAATGGCCAAAATCATATATTTGAAGTTACTGCCTGCATATATATGAGTGTGTGTGTGTTTGTGTGTGTGTGTCTATACACACGCACACACACACACACACACACACACACACACACACACACACACACACACACACACACACACACATCATGCCTCTTCACCCCTTCCCGCAAAAGACAGCCACATTCTGTGTACCCCTCTAATGTCACACTTGTACAAAACTGAAAAACAAATAGAATGTCTTTTCTGTCAGAATTATATAAATGGAAATGCTTCTTTACCCCCACCAAAACAAAAAAAAACATGCACCTGTACATGCATCTGATGTTTGATTGTTTGGAAAATGAAAAAAAAAATAATTACAGTAATGTTTCCAACTTGTTACTTTTAGACAGTACAATGCCCCTTTAAAAGCTTAGTTGGCCCTCTGTGAGGAAAGTTAAAGAAATAAATGACCATACTGTCCAAAGCCTAGCAAATAAATAGTAATCTCTGAGGTTTGGGAGGAAAGTTAAAGAAATAAAGTAATAAAGGAATATTATATGAATCCCAGCAAAGAAAGCATCAGACAAAACAAATATGAGGCAAAATTCAATGGCAAATTATACAAACGAATACAGACATTGATTTAGAATCTCATGAAGTTGAAGAAATAATTCATTATCCTTAGTTCTCTACACTGTACAGTGACCTTCTGTGTACAACTCTGAGCAGGGCTGGTTTTAAACTAGGTGGCGCTCAGGGCAAACACCACTATTAAACCTGTTTCAAAATCAACTTATACAACCTTGGTGCACCAGGGGCCACAAGTTCCCAGAAGCTGTGAAGGTCTGGATGTTCAGCAATGAACTTTATGCCTTATTGTTTTGACAGTAAATTTAAGCTGAGCCAATTACAAAAGGGTCATTTAGTTTCATCCACAAAACCTCCACCTCTGTTTGGTGGAGCTGCTCCAAGTTTTGTGACCTTAGCCAAAGATCTGGAGTGAATTTGAACTAAATCCAATGCATCCACTGTGTTCAACAATACGACCACAAGCTAATCAGCCTAGACATCCACATCCTACCCCCAGCCCCAATTAGGGAAACCATCGTAAAAAAACTTCTCAAAAGCCAACTTCACACTTCTTAAGACAGAAGTGGCAAACTTCATGACACCCATGCAGACAGACAATAGAGGTATGACTGCCGAATCCTACACAAATGCACTTTATAAGCACTTATACGAGTGCATGGATCATGCTATCCCTAATAGAACCAAGATGTTATCCTCCAAAAAAAGGAAGCCAATCTGGTGGTCCTCTGCCATAAACAAACTCTACAACAGAAGAAAGAAACTGTTGCAAAAAAGAGTAAAATCCCATGACTGGAGGAACTCCTTGGTCAACCTCAGTAAGAAGTTGAGATCCCTCATAAAATCCTCCAAAGCTAGTTACGAAAACAAAATTACCACTGACTCTAAAGACAACCACAAAGCATTCTATAGCTATGTCAAGAATCTAAATGGGAACACTCAGATCTACTCTGAGTTACAGCATAATGGCACTAAATATACAGAACCAACTGATATTGCCAACATCCTAGAAGATAGGTTCAGTGCTAACTTTACCCCCCTCTCACCCCCTAGAGGGCCCATCTCTATACCAGAAGAATGCAACGTTCCTATAATCACAGCTGCACAGGTAAAAAACACACTCTCCAAAGCCAAGAACACGGCATCCATTTGACCTGACAATATCCCAGGCTGCGTTCTACACGAACTACAGAATGAACTCGCACCCTACCTAAGTACCATGTTCAATCATAGCCTCACCTCAGGCTTTGTGCCCACTGAATGGCGCACCGTGACAGTTATCCCACTCCACAACGGACCCCGGGAACTACTGCCCCATTAGCCTGACCAGCCTGGTCTGCAAGGCCATAGAACGTATCATCATGGAACTCATAAACAAAGACATTGGTAATCTCCAAACTCTGGACCCTACTCAGTTTGGATTTGTAAAAGGCAGATCATGTCTCCTAAACCTGATTGACTTCTTTGAAGCAGTCACCAAAGCCATAGATGATGGTAAAATGGTTCACACAGCTTATCTAGATCTCGCCAAGGCTTTCGACACCATCCCCCACTCTGGAATTATAGATAAGCTCACTAAACTAGGTATAAATCCCTATGTCATAAGATGGGTTGCCAACTGGCTCATGGACAGAACCCACACTGTGAAAGTAGCGGATTCCAAATCCGACATCAGACCAGTGACAAGTGGAGTACCACAGGGTTTAGTCCTGGGTCCTCTCCTGTTTGGTATCTACTTCTCTGAAGTGCAGGCCAACACAGAAGGTCTTTGGCTAACAAAGTTTGCAGATGACTGCAAACTAGGAGCCATAATCGAAACTCCTAACGATGTGGACAAACTACAAAAGGGCCTCACTGAGACAGATTCCTGGTGTCAAAGCCATGGCCTGAAGCTCAATGCCAAGAAGTGTATTGTCATCCCCCTTTTTTAAAACTCTGTACCCATGAACTACCACATAGCTGGTAGTCTACTTAATGCCGAAAATGTGATAAGAGACCTTGGGACACAGGTGGACAGTAGTCTCTCCTTTGATAATCACATCACCACAGTGATCAGGAAATCCTTCTACGTGGCTCATCTCATCACAAAAGGAATCTCATCCAGAAAAAAAGAGGTCATTGTTCCCCTCTACTCATCACTCATTAGACCCATTATAGAGTACAACACCCTTTTGGTATGTACCTCACAAGACATCTACAACAACTGGAAAGACCACAGAAATACCTCACAAAGAGGATTACTGGCCTCAAACAGATGCCCTATTTAGACCGTCTCAAAAAACTACAGCTTTACTCCATCGCATATCGCCTACTCAGGGGCGATCTCTGCCTAACATACAAAGCTATGTCAAACCCAGAGCTGTTGGACATGCTCCACTTAAAGAAATCCCAATCCCTCCGAGCTGCATGCTCTAGGGACCTTAACCTTGTCACCACAATAAACAGAACATGCTGGAGGGATAGATTCCTGACCCAGAGACTTCCCATACTCTGGAACAGACTACCCATCTATGTCAAACAGAGCTCCTCATTAGCACTCTTCAAGAAAAATCTTGATGATTGGATGGGAAATGGGAAATTCACCCCGGGGATCACTTCTGTGGCTCTGCTCGACAGGGGCATAGGAAAATAATTTTCTTGGGTGGCAAAAGCCAGGGTACATTTTTTGGCTAGGCTTGTATGGGCCCTAGGGCCGATAGCCTAGTACCTACCTATGAACCTATGAACCTATATATATATATATATATATATATATATATATATATATATATATATATATATATATATATATATATATATATATACATATATCTATGTTGTAACATCGAAAGTACGTTTCAGCGTACATGAGTGAACTTACTTTCGTGAAAGTGCATTTTATCGAAAATGCACTTTTGCGAGAAAAAAAAAAACACACTAAAGTTTCGAAATAACCAAATGAATTGGAGCAAATCTTGTGAACACAAACTTACAACCAGTGAAACAGGGGAGACCTTTATCTAACAAACTCAACAAAAGTATGAAAAAATGTGGGGCCTGTTCATAATGTAAATACATTTATCAAGGTATCAATTTATCTCTTAAGTCGATTAATTATAAATTTACAAGTAGTGAGTACTACGACTGTAACAGCAAAGGGGTGGTATACCTAGCTTTCTGTGACTTCTGCCATGCCTACTAAGTAGGTAAGATTGAGAGTTCACTTAAGAAGAGAATCTACGAACACTATTATGATAGTGGCAAGCAAAACATCAATAATGCACTTTTCAAACACAAGTTAAAATGCGATAAAAATATGATGTTTTATTTTTTTATATTAGAAAAAGTGTTAGGTAACCCCAAGGGAGGTTCCTGGGATTTGAGACTTGAGTATAAGGAGTTGATGTGGCAGATTAGAGTAAATGCTAGTATAGTTTCAGGGTTGAATGATTCCATCTCTATAAGTAGTGCTCTAGTATCAAAATTATAAATAACATTACTGTTTTTAAGAATGTTACTGATTATAAACTATTTACATACTGTTCAAATTGTATATGTAACTTTAATTCTTGTTTTAAAATTATAAATTATAATTATAATAACATTATTGCTTTTAA
This sequence comes from Protopterus annectens, assembly GCF_019279795.1. Taxonomy (NCBI): domain Eukaryota; kingdom Metazoa; phylum Chordata; order Ceratodontiformes; family Protopteridae; genus Protopterus; species Protopterus annectens. The sequence continues at coordinate 801,518,402 of NC_056750.1, read as the reverse complement.
GAATTTTACTGATTATGAAATATTTACTTACTGTTAAAATTTTATATGTAACTTTAATTCTTATTTTTAAGGTGAGATGTCCTTTAGTTTAATAATTGGTTAATTAAGTGACTGAATTTAGGGTTTATTTAAATGTGGTAGATCTGTTGTTGATTTAGTTCTGATGAAATCCAGATCACAGCAAGGATGAAAGCACTTTAACTACTAGTAAATTGTCTTATTATTTTCTCTAAGACATTGGATTTATTTATGGTGGATGATTCTGCAAGCATTTTAGTAAGATTGGGGTGACTTAGAGATTCCTCATATTTTACACATTAAAGTATTTCAAGTTTCTTCACGGAAATCTTGTTAACTCTGGAAATGTGCACTAGTCCTGCAAAACTAGACAGTGGCTGTATAACATGAGAAAACAACAGGGTGAGTTACAATAGCTACACAATGAAGTATTTTAAGTTTCCCTTACACAAATGACAGTAATCCTTCAAATTCAGAATGAGCAAAATGCATCCATTAGTCATACTCCCCCACAGATAGGATACCATTTTATGCAGAGCAAGAGATTCTGCATTGAAAAACATTTTCTGGCTAGAAGCACAGAACTGCAATGTCTAACTTTTTTGACTGACTGTAATTTGCACTCGTTTACCAGGATAAAAAAATATAGGAGGGACACTCCTCTTAACCTCTTAGCACAAGAAGCCTGGACAATGTAAAATATAATTGGAGGGGAGCAAAATGATAGCCTTAAAGAATAGTCATATAAATTTAGACAATTGCTAGAACAAGTTTTGCATTGGCATGCATTTTCTGAGGGATATGGAGTCTGAAACAGAAGTACATGTTATTGTATGCAGTAAAATAGGCATGTTCTGCAAAATCAAGGACAGCTGAAGACTAACCAGGCCCCTGCCATCCAAAAGATCTGGTTGTCTGCCAGTAATAATAATAAAAAAAAATTATATATATATATATATATATATATATATATATATATACACACACACACACACACACACACACATATATATAATATATATATATATATATATATATATATATATATATATATATATATATATATATACACACACACGTACAAATACTTGCATAAACTTTTTTTTCTTCACACACAAATATGAATAATGAAATACACAGTTAATTCCTCCCTGTTAGAAAACAAACTGATCCACTGTAGCATATTCAATTAAAAATGAAATCAAAATAAGCCAAAAATCTGGCAAATCTCATCCACATGTAAACTGTCCTCCACACCACAGATAAAATAAGAAACATATAAAATAAACTAATGTAGCATTTCATTCATAGGTTCATAGGTGTTTACTAGGCTAATGGCCCTGGAGCCTTTACAAACCTAACCCATAGGATTACCCTGGCATTGTGCCACCTGACCTTAGTTCCCACTTCCTCTGTCGAGTAGAGCCACTGGAGTGATCCCCGGGGTGAATTTTTTATTTCCCATCCACTCATCAAGATTTCTCTTGAAGAGGGCCAGTGAGGTGCTCTGTTTGACATGTATGGGAAGACTATTCCATAGCATGGGCAGTCTCTGGGTTATGAACCTGTCCCTCCAGCATGTTCTGTTGATTGTGGTAATGAGGTTGAGATCTTTGGAGTGTGTGGTGAGGAGGGACTGGGATTTCTTTAGATGTAGCATTTCTAACAGAGCTGGGTCAGACATGGCTTTGTAAGTCAAGCAGAGATTACCTCTAAGTAGGCGATATGAAACAGAGAGAGTTTTTTTAGTCTGTCCATGTAGGACAAGTGTTTAAGGCCTAGGATCCTCTTTGTGGGGTACTTTTGTGGCCTCTCCAGTTGTTGCAGGTGTCAGGTGAGGTACATGCCAAATGGGGCATTGTACTCGATGAATGGCCTAATGAGGGAAGAGTAGAGGGAGACAATGACTTATTTCTTCCTGGATGCAAAACCCTTTAGTAATGAGATGTGCCACATAGAAGGACTTTCTGACCACAGTGGCAATGTGGTGTTCAAAAGAGAGGTTGCTGTCAACCTGTGTGCCTAGATCTCATATAACACCTTCTGTGATCAGTGGACTACCATCAACGTGGTAATTCATGGGAACCGGGTTTTTCCCAAGGGGGATGACAACACATTTTTGGCACTGACCTTAAGGCCATGGTTCTGACACCAGTCATTGGTCTCAGTGAGGCCTTTCTGTAGAATGTCAGCATCACTTGGGGAGTTAATAGTAGCTCCCAAATTGCAATCGTCTGCGAACTTTGTCAGCCAGAGTCCCTTCGTGTTGGCCTGGACTTCAGAGAAGTAGATAACAAATAGGAGAGGACCCAGACCCAAACCCTGTGGGACTCTACTCGTGACTGGTCAGCAGTCTGACTTGGAGTCAGTAACTTTCACACTGTGGGTTCTATCTGTGAGCCAGTTTGCAACCCATCTAGTGATATAGAGGTTGATGTCTAGCTTGGTAAGTTTTTCTTCCTTGTTCATAAAACATTCCAAGTAAAGTACAGAAAATGTATAAGCATGTCAATATCTTTCTCAATATGTGCATATAGTACAGCAGTAGACGTCAGTGATACAAGTCAGATGAACTTCTTCTTTCTGCTTTTCCCAGTTAGGGGTTGCCACAGCGGAACTCCGGTCTGCTAATGATTGGAAGTAGATTTTTACGGTGCCAATGTGCCAGCCCGACGCCCAACCTTAAACGAAGGCACGCCCATTCACACATGTCTTTCGAATGCCACTCAACCGCGGGGAGAACATGCAGACTCTACACAGAAGGCGCTCCAGCCGAGAATTGAATGGGAGAACCTCTTGCTGTGAGGTGACAACGATATAAGTCAGTTGAACAATCTCTCAAAATAAAAAAGTTACACTTACCTTTAATATCTAGCAGCTATGAGCATTGCATCTGCTTTACTCAGTTTTTGGTAGACATTGACTACTACAAAGATGATGTCTTTTAAATGACCTTCAAAAACTTGTCCAGTATGTATATATATATATATATATATGGGTCTACTTCAGATGATCAAAGTTTTAAAACTTCGAATTTCATATGGCCAAGATCATATGATCGAAGTTTCAAAACTTCGAACACCCAAAAGAAAAAACAAAAAAAATTTCCTGGAAGTTTTTGCAGGGGGGCAAGCCTCCCAGCACCCCCCACACCCCCTGATATTTAAATATACCAACTCCGAGATTGCACTACAGCGAGGAAAAGGGAAAATTTACCATTCCGCACTGAATGGAGATCTCCGTTCAGAACACTTGAAGTTTTAAAACTTTGATAAATGGTCTCGCCCATATGAAATTCAAAGTTTTAAAACTTCAGTCATCTGAAGGGAACTCATATATATATATATATATATATATATATATATATATATATATATATATATGCACACACACACACACACACGCACACACGCGCACACGCGCACACGCGCACACACACACACACACACACACACACACACACACACACACACACACACACACACACACACACACACACATACACACACACACACACACACACACACACACACACACACACACACACACACACACACACACACACACACACACACACATATCTATATATCTTGACATTTGATTACCTGGAAAGCCCGACTGGGTAGGTGCCCATTTTCAGCAAAAGTCTGGGGAAAAGCTTCAAAGTTTAACAAAGCATTTAAAGAACAATAATTGTACAGTCTTTAAAAATAATAAAGAATAAAAACAACTACAGTTTAAATAAGTATACCAATTTAGACATAATATGAAAACATTGATTAAGAATAGATACAAGTTATATGACAATAATTTAACAGAGAAATGTATCCAGTTTATAGAAAAAGTAAAAGTAAGTTAGTATAATACAAACAGGAATTGCAATATGAAGTGAGAGAAAAGCAGGCTTGTGGTATATTTAGAGTGAAAGCCAGGGAAGAGAAATTGCTAGAGGTAAGGAAGTGAGTGAAGAAAGGAGAGTAAGGAGATGTAACGTATAAATAAGTGTTCACATTTAGGGATATATATTCATATAACATATCATCATCTTTTTCCGGCTGTTCCCATTAGGGGTCACCACAGCGGATCATTTGTTTCCATTTCTCCCTGTCCTCTGCATCTTGCTCTGTCACACCAACCACCTGCATGTCCTCTCTCACCACATCCATAAACCTTATCTTAGGCCTTCCTCTTTTCCTGTTACCTGGTAGCTTCATCCTTAGCATCTTTTTCCCAATATACTCAGCATCCCTCCTCAGCACATGTCCAAACCAACATAATCTTGCCTCTCTGGCTTTGTCTCCAAACCTTCCAACCTGGGCTGACCCTCTAATATACTTATTCCTAATCCTGTCCACCCTCGTCACACCCAGTGTAAATCTTAACATCTTTAACTCTGCCACATCCAGCTCTCACTGCCCTCTTGTAGACCTTCCCTTTCAGTCTTACTGGTACTCGTCTGTCACAAATCACTCCTGACACTCTTCTCTACTCACTCCATCCTGCCTGTACCCTCTCTTCTACACCCACCATTACTCTGAACTATTGACCACAAGTATTTAAACTCATCCACCTTTGCCACCTCTACTCCTTGCATCCTCACCATTCCTCTATCCTCCCTCTCATTCACACACATATATTCTGTCTTAGTCCTGCTGACCTTCATTCCTCTTCTCTCTAGAGCATATCTCCACCTCTCCAGGGTCTCCTCCACCTGTTCCCTACTGTCACTACAGATCACAATGTCATCTGCAAACATCATAGTCCATGGGGACTCCTGTCTGATCTCGTCTGTCAACCTGTCCATCACCACTGCAAATAAGGAAAGGCTCACAGCTGATCCTTGATGTAATCCCACCTCCACCTTAAATACATCCATCAATCCCACCGCAGACCTCACCTCTGTCACACTACCCATGTACATATCCTGTACCACTCTTACATACTTCTCTGACACTCCCGACTTCCTCATACAATACCACAACTCCTCTCTAGGCACCCTGTCATATGCTTTCTCTAAGTCTGCAAAAACACAATGCAATTTCTTCTGACCTTCTCTGTACTTCTCCATCAACACTCTCAGAGCAAACATCGCATCTGTAGTGCTCTTTCCTGGCATGAAACCATACTGCTGATCACTAATCATCACGTCCCTTCTTAACCTAGCTTCCACTACTCCTTCCCATAACTTCATGCTGTGACTGATCAGTTTAATCCCTCTGTAGTTACTACAGCTTTGCACATCATCCTTATTCTTAAAAATTGGTACCAAAACACTTTTTCTCCATTCCTCAGGCATCCTCTCACTTTCCAAGATTTCATTAAACAATCTGGTTGGAAACTCCACTGCCATTTCACCTAAACACCTCCATGCTTTCACAGGTATGTCATCTGGACCAACAGCCTTTCTATTCTTCATCCTCTTCATAGCTATCGTTACTTCCTCCTTGCTAATCCATTTCACTTCATGATTCTCTATCCCCACATCATCCAACCTTCTCTCCCTCTCATTCTCTTCATTCATCAACCACTCAAAGTACTCTTTCCATCTCCTCAACACACTCTCCTCGCTTGTGAGTATGTTTCCCTCATTATCCTTTATCAACTTTACCTGCTGCACATCTTTACTAGCTCAGTCCCTCTGTCTAGCCAATCAGTACAGGTCCTTTTCTCCCTCCTTAGTGTCCAACCTTTCATATAACTCTTCATATGCCTTATCCTTAGCCTTCACCACTTCTCTCTTTGCCATGCACCTCATCTCCTTATACTCCTGTCTACTTTCTTCATCTCTCTGACAATCCCAATTCTTTGCCAACCTCTTTCTCTGTATACTCTCCTGTACTTCCTCATTCCACCACCATGTCTCCTTGTCATCCTTCCTCTGTCCAGATGTCATACCAAGCACCTTTCTAGCTGTCTCCCTTATTAGCTCTGCTATAGTTACCCAGCTATTTGGTAACTCTTCACTGCCACCCAGTGACTGTCTTAACTCATCCCTGAACTCCACCTCACAATTACCCTTTTTCAGTTTCCACCATTTGATCCTTGGTGCTGCCCTCACACTCCTCCTCCTCTTCTTGATCACTGTCATCCTACAAACCACTATCCTATGCTGCCTAACTACACTTTCCCCTGCCATCACTTTACAGTCTCCAATCTCCTTCAGACTAGCCCTTCTGCATAAGATATAATCCACCTGTGTGCATCTCCCTCCATTCTTGTATGTCACCCTATGCTCCTACCTTCATAGGTTCATAGGTTGGTACTAGGCTATCAGCCCTAGGGCCTATACAAGCCTAGCCATAACAATTCCCTGGCTATTTCATCCCACACTATTTACTTCCCTGGACCCCTGTCTAGCAGGGCGACTGACGTGATCCCTGGGGTGAATTTCCTTTCTCCCATCCAATCATCAAGGTTCCTTTTGAAGAGGGCCAAAGAGGTGCTCTGCTTGACATGTATGGGCAGTCTATTCCAGAGTCTGGGGAGTCTCTGGGTCAGGAACCTATCCCTCCAGCATGTTTTGTTTATTGTGATGACAAGGTTTAGATCCCTGGAGCGTGTGACTCTGAGGGATTGGGATTTCTTTAAGCGTAGCATGTCCAACAGCTCTGGGTTTGACATGGCCTTGTATGTTAAGCAGAAATTGCCTCGGAGTAGACGATATGCGACAGATTATAGCTGGAGTTTTTTAAGGCGGTCAGCATAGGGCATCTGCTTTAGGCCTGTGATTCTTTTAGTGAGGTATTTCTGCGGCCTTTCCAGTTGTTGCAGATGTCTTGAGAGGTACATACCAAATGGGGCATTGTATTCTATAATGGGTCTAATGAGGGATGAGTACATTGGGACAATGACCTCCTTTTTTCTGGATGAAAAGCCCTTAGTGATGAGATGCCACATAGAAGGATTTCCTGACTGTTATGGCGATGTGGTTATTGAAGGTGAGACCAGTGCCCACCTATGTCCCTAAGTCTCTTATCACACTTTCGGTGTTTAGTGTACTGCCACCTATGTGGTAATTCATGGGTACATGTATTTTCCCAAAGGGGATAACTATACATTTCTTGGCATTGAGCTTGAGCCCATGGCTCTGGCACCAAGAATCTGTTTCTGTAAGGCCCTTTTGTAGAGTATTGACATCATTTGGGGATTCAATAATGGCTCCCAGTTTGCAGTCATCTGCGAACTTTGTTAGCCAGAGTCCCTTAGTGTTAGCCTGTACTTCAGAGAAGTAGATGCTAAACAAGAGAGGTCTCAGGACTGAACCCTGAGGTACTCCACTTGTCACTTGTCTGGAGCTGGATTTGGAGTCAGCTACTTTTACAGTGTGGGTTCTGTCAGTAAGCCAGTTGGCAACCCATTGAGTGACATAGGGATTAATGCCCAGCTTAGTAAGTTTATCTATGATTCCAGAGTGGGGGATGGTGTCAAAGGCTTTGGCGAGGTCCAGATAGGCTGTGTGGACTGCCTTACCCTCGTCCATGGCTCTGGAGACTGATTCAAAGAAGTCAGTCGGGTTCAGGAGACAAGATCGGCCCTTCACGCACCCAAACTGGGTGGGGCCCAGTGTTTTAAAGTTGCCAATGTCTTTGTTTATAAGTTCCGTGATAATACGTTCCATGGCCTTGCAGATCAGGCTCGTCAGACTGATGGGGTGGTAGTTCCCGAGATCCAAGTTGGATCCCCCCTTGTGGAGTGGGATAACTGTAGCTGTGCACCACTCAGTGGGCATGAAGTCTGAGGTGAGGGTATGATTAAACATGACACTTAAGTGAGGTGCCAGTTAATTTTGTAGTTCATGTAGTACACAGCCCCAGGATGTCATCTGGTTCCATGGATGCTGTATTCTTAGCTTTGGAGAGTGCGTTTTTTACCTGTGTGACCATTATTACCAGAATTTGGCAATATTCCGGTATTGAGATGGGCCATTTAGGGGGTGAGAGGGGGATGAAGTTGGCATTGAATCGATCTGCCAAGATATTGGCAATATCCTTGGGATCAGTATATTTAATGCCATTCTGTTGTAGCTCAGAGCCGATCTGAGCATTGCCATTTAGATTCTTGACATAGTTATAGAATATATATATATATATATATATATATATATATATATATATATATATATATATATATATATATATATATATATATATAGGTTTACTGTGACTTACCCAAGGGACAGGAAACCGAACCAAAAGTGGTCGATCATGTTCAGTCGAGTTGCATGGTACACTCAACCTTTCGGCAATCGACATGCTGAGACTGTGGAGGGAGGTCGTCCTTCAATGAGAAACAGGGAAGTAGGCCATTTCCTCACTGTAGTGTGATCTCTGTGTTGATATATTTAATATGCAGGGGGTGTGGGGGGCAGAGCCACCACATGGCAAGTGCTTGTGTGTATATTCAGCATATAACAAATCATAGCTATTATTCCTAACACATAGCTCAGAAGGACCAGTCTCCCCTTAAACAATACCCACACAGTCCATTTTTTAAATAAAAGTAATATATAGTATATAGGGACTGCACTCAAATCCAAACTTTTGCACTGACTATGAGTTCTCATCTCAGCCAAAAATCCTGTAGAAAGTTCAAAACATGCTTCCCCACCTAGAAAGCAATATCATACCAACAATGACCATGTTTCTCAACTGTCCAAATGTGCCTCTTATGTTTGGTCTGTTCTTCAAAAATATGTTTTTTTTTTTGGAGGGGGGGGGGGGGCAAATCATCAAGGAATGACATCACTAAATAATGACAGTCATTTCAGCTTCAGACATCATTTCATATCCTTCAGAAAATTCATACTAATACAAACCTTCTGTTCTAGCAGCTTTTAAGTTGATGTACTTAATTTCATTTGACACTTGTTTATCAGGAAAGTCTGACTGGGATAGTATCCCATTTTCAGTGGAGCCCCAGGGAGAAAAGTTCCACATTGACATCATATGGTTACAGTTAAATAAAGGTGTTACAAAGCCTAATACAGGTGGATGACATATTAACTAAGTGAAAATTCAGCTTCAGCTCATACAGTGTGAACCTTTAGATACATACTGTAAATATTTGAACAGCTATAACAAGCTAAAAAAGAACCCTGTCAATAAATATAGAGTATTTAAAAGTTGTTTTTCCTAGAGATAACATTAAACACACTGAGTACACTCTTTGGAACAGAGATGACTAGATAATATAGCCTAGGCAGAATATATCTGATCTTTGTCTAAGAAATAGATTTTACTAATTCATTCTCTCTGAACATTGTCAAGGTATGCTGGTGGAGGAAGGATGGATGGACTAGTTCAGCCTGGGGTACTGCAGGAGCAGAGCCAAGTTTTATTTATTTAGCCTTTTACTAGTTGTTTGAGGTTGGAGAAGTTAGATGTAGATCTAATTTACAGAAGAACAGAATTCCATTTTTTAGTGACACAGTATGAGTAGAGAGTTTGGCAGAGGATTTGTGGGGTTTATATATGCTGAGAAGGTGCTGTTCATTAGCTTTAAGTAGTCTATTAGGATGATAGGAATTGCGAGTAGGAGTGACAGCAGGGCAGTCATCATCTTTGTGAATAACATGCGGTGATAAGATGTATGTAATATAAGTGATTGGACAGTTCAAGACAATTCAAAGCCTTAACGGTAATACAGTGGTGGCTGTGGTATTGTTTGTTGGTGGCACATTCTGCAACCTTATTATAACATGTCTCCAACTTATTTTTAACTGTAGCCTGAGGGTTGGTTAGGATGGGTGCACTATATAAGAGAGAGAGAGTGAAGAAGGTACTTAGTGGCAGGAGTGGTCCTGGTGGTGTTGGTAAGGAAGTTTTTATACGTGCTGATGTATTCCTAATGTTTGGTGAGGCTTATTTATGTTTTTCAACATGCAGGAGAAATGTAAGGTTACCATCTATAATCATTCCCAATAATGGGTGGGAGGTTGGTATAATGGTTAAGGTGTTTACCTTACAGACACAAGGTGCAGGGTTTGATTTTCACGTTGGGCAATTGGCTAGGCTCGAAATAGCCCACAAGGGTAGTTAGCCTAGTGCTAATCTATGAATTTCTGAACCTAATCTATAAGTTTTTGTATGGGAGACTACTTCAATTTCAATTCTGTTTAGTGAAACAATTTTGAAATTTACTTTATCAGGGATGCGTTACAAGAACAATATTTAACATTTCTCCCTATTTTGGGGCCTTTGGATAGTTCTCAACCTTCCATCTCCAAAATGAGGAACACTGACTCTCATAATGTGGAATAAATCAGCAAAATGTGGAACACTTACTAATGGTTTACTAACAGCTTCAACTAGGAAGCTCACAGGATGGCTAAAATGTGATATTTCTGCTTATAGAATAGGTCTTTTAATGAAATAATATGATTCAGTTCTATTTACCATAGATATCAGTTAAAATATTGCTAACACTGAATGTGTGACAGGCACTTTCTATGTGGAACTTCGAGGAACTCTCCCAGGCCCATGCTTACACTTATCAAGGTTATCAGAACTTGTCCAAGATTTGGGATGCATGGCTAGGCTTAAAAAGGCCGTTGTGTTCATTAGCCTAGTAAATGCCTATGAACCTATGAATCTATGAACCTATGAACATGAACATTTTAAGACCCCAAATGAGGAACGTTCCTGCCAGGGTAATCCTATTGGCTAGGCTTGTAAAGGCTCCAGGGCCATTAGCCTAGTACACACCTAGGAACCTATGAAATGAGGTACACTTGAGAGGTATGGGTCTTTGTTCTTTTTGGTTTTGTCCCCATTTCTTGTGCTAAGAGGTTCAGAACTATGACAACGGCTTCTGCAGCACTCTCTATACACTGAAATTATAATCCCTGCAGGATTAAGGATAATAGAGAAATGCCTCACTCATCACACACTGAAATTACAATCCCTGCAGGATTAATGATAGTAGAGGAATGCCTCACTCATCATACACTGAAATTACAATCCCTGCAGGATTAAGGATAATAGAGGAATGCCTCACTCATCATACACTGAAATTACAATCCCTGCAGGATTAATGATAGTAGAGGAATGCCTCACTCATCATACACTGAAATTACAATCCCTGCAGGATTAAGGATAATAGAGGAATGCCTCACTCATCATACACTGAAATTACAATCCCTACAGGATTAGGCACAGATAGTAGAGGTATGCCTCACTCATCATACACTGATTAGGCACTGATAGCAGAGAAATGCCTCACTTATCATAAAAGTCCCAAAAGAATCTATACTAGATTGGACATTAGTAAACTACCCAGAACAAAACTACCAAACCAGTTGTCTACCAGATGGACTTAGCGACCACCTCCCAACTTTCCTCCTACGAAAATGTATTAACATACCCAAATCTACAATCTATAGACAAGTCAGAAATTATCGCAATGTTAACTCTCTAGATTTCAACACCACATTAAAAAAATATAACTGGGAACCACTACGCACCCTTGACTTGGACCAAGCAGTAGACTATTTTAATAGGACTCTTACTAAGATCCCTGATTTAATAACCCCCATAAGAACAATTAGATCTAAACTTCACCATGCTCCATGGCTTAGTAAGTCCACTAAATCCCTATTAAAATCCAGAGGTAAGGCATGGAAAACCTGGAAGAAAGACAACACGAGTCTTTCCAAACAAAACTATCGACACCTTAGGAATCAGGTGAAACAACAAACAAGGCTTGATAAACTAAGTATCCAAAACAAACACTCCAACAACCCTCAAAAGTTCTGGCATGCAATTAACTCCCTACTAAAACCTGGTAAAACCACCACACCAGTTCCCACCTCAACCTCCACAAATACAGATAGCGATATAGCCTCCAAATTCAATAATCACTTTACTGAATCCATTAAATCACTATCTACTCAACTATTCAAAAATAGTTACTCTTCCATGCCAACAGCTCCTAACAACACATCTGCCTTTACATTATCACCTGTCCCAACCACTACAATAAAAAATACCTCTTAAAACTTAAACCCACTACTCTTGCAGCAGATGGTATACCAGCAAATTTCCTAAAAATGGCTGCTGACTCCATATCCTACCCAGTCTCAATCCTTATCAACCGCTCCATACAGGAATCCTATATCCCTCAACTGTGGAGAATCTTCTACATTATTCCCCTTTATAAGGGTGGAAACTCCTATGATTTTTCAAACTACCATCCCATTGCCATTCTGTCTGCTTTATCAGAGATACTTGAGAAATGCATACACTCTCAGGTCATGCATTTCCTAAACTTAAACAATCTCCTCTCCCCTACACAACATGGCTTCCACTTACACCACAGCACAACCACCGCCCTTCTCTCTTTCGCAAACCTGGTTAACCAACATAGAAATAACAACAGATTTGTATCTGTTATATTCCTGGACCTCTGTAAAGCATTTGACATAGGTTCATAGGTTTATAGGTTGGTACTAGGCTATCGGCCCTAGGGCCTATGCAAGCCTAGCCATAACAATTCCCTGGATATTTCTTCCCACAATATTTACTTCTCCAGGCCCCTGTCTAGCAGGGTGACTGACATGATCCCCGAGGTGAATTTCCTATCTCCCATCCAATCATCAAGGTTCCTTTTGAAGAGGGCCAAAGAGGCGCTCTGCTTGATATGTATGGGCAGTCTATTCCAGAGTATGGGGAGTCTCTGGGTCAGGAACCTATCCCTCCAGCATGTTTTGTTCATTGTGATGACAAGGTTTAGATCCCTGGAGCATGTGGCTCTGAGGGATTGGGATTTCTTTAAGTGGAGCATGTCCAACAGCTCAGGGTTTGACATGGCCTTGTATGTTAAGCAGAGATCACCTCTGAGTAGACGATATGCCACAGAGTATAGCTGGAGTTTTTTTAGACGGTCAGTATATGGCATCTGCTTTAGGCCTGTGATTCTTTTCTGTGGCCTTTCAAGCTGTTGCAGATGTCTTGTGAGATACATACCAAATGGGGCATTATACTCTATAATGGGTCTAATGAGGGATGAGTACAGTGGGACAATGACCTCCTTTTTTCTGGATGAAAAGCCCTGAGTGATGAGGTGTGCCACATAGAAGGATTTCCTGACTGTTGTGGCAATGTGGTTATCGAAAGTGAGACCACTGTCCACCTGTGTCCCTAAGTCTCTCATCACACTTTCAATGTTTAGTGTCCTACCACCTATGTGGTAATTCATGGGTACATGTTTTTTTTCCAAAGGGGATAACTATACATTTCTTGGCATTAAGCTTGAGCCCATGGCTCTGGCACCAGGCATCTGTTTCTGTAAAGCCCTTTTGTAGAATATCCACATCATTTGGGGATTCAATAATGGCTCCCAGTTTGCAGTCATCTGCAAACTTTGTTAGCCAGAGTCCCTTAGAGTTGGCCTGTACTTCAGAGAAGTAGATGCCAAACAAGAGTGGTCCCAGGACTGAACCCTGAGGTACTCCACTTGTCACTTGTCTGGAGCTGGATTTGGAGTCAGCTACTTTTACTGTCTGGGTTCTGTCAGTAAGCCAGTTAGAAACCCATCGAGTGACGTAGGGATTTATGCCCAGCTTAGTAAGTTTATCTATGATTCCAGAGTGGGGGATGGTGTCAAAGGCCTTGGCGAGGTCCAGATAGGCTGTGTGGACTGCCTTACCCTCATCCACAGCTCTTGAGACTGATTCGAAGATGTCAATCAGATTCAGGAGACAAGATCGGCCCTTCACAAACCCAAACTGGGTGAGGTCTAGTGTTTGAAGGTTGCCAATGTCTTTGTTTATAAGTTCCATGATAATGCGTTCCATGCCCTTGCAAATCAGGCTTGTCAGACTGATGGGATGGTAGTTCCCAGGATCCAAGGTGGATCCTCCCTTGTGGAGCGGGATAACTGTAGCTGTGCGCCACTCAGTGGGCACGAAGCCTGAGGTGAGGCTATGATTAAACATGACACTGAGGTGAGGTGCCAGTTCATTTTGTAGTTCATGTAGTACACAGCCTGGGATGTCATCTGGTCCCATGGATGCTGTATTCTTAGCTTTGGAGAGTGCGGTTTCTACCTGTGTGGCCATGATTATCGGAGTTTGGCAATCTTTTGGTACTGAGATGGGTCCTTTAGGGGGTGAGAGTGGGGTGAAGTTGGCACTAAATCGATCTGCCAGGATATTGGCAATATCCTTGGGATCAGTATATTTAATGCCATTCTGTTGTAACTCAGAGCAGATCTGAGCATTGCCATTTAGATTTTTGACATAACTATAGAATGCCTTGTGGTTGCCTTTGGAATCTTTGGCAATTTTATTTTCGTAACTAGCTTTTGAGGATTTTATGAGGGATCTCAGCTTCTTACTGAGGCTGGTGAGGGAGTTTTTTGCATCCTGGGATTTTCCTCTTTTTTTGCAACAGTTTCTTCCTTCTGTTGTATAGTTTGTTTATAGCAGAGGACCACCAGATTGGCTTCCTTTTTTTGGAGAAGAGCATCTTGGTTCTATTTGGGATGGCATGATTCATGCACGAGTGGATTTGCTCGTACAGTGCCTTAGTGCAGGATTCTGCAGTCGAACTTCCAGATCCCATCTGCGTGGGTGTTGTGATGTTTGTCACTTCTGACTTCAGTAGCTTGAAGTTGGCTTTGGAGAAGTTTTTTAAGGAGGTTTCCTTACTGGGGGGTGGGGGTGGGATGTGGATGTCAAGGGTGATTTGCTTATGGTCAGACCTGACCAATGAGGCAGTGACCACTGGTGTGGAGCATCTATCTCCCGTGTTGGTAATGACCAGGTCTAGGATATTGGAGCCCCTGGTGGGACAATGGATTAGTTAATCCAGGGCGTTGGAATTTATGAATTCCAAGAACCGTTGGGAAAAGGAGTTGGTACCTGAGTAGTTTTCCCAATTAATGGCAGGGTAGTTGAAATCACCCATTATTAGGGTGTTTGGTTGTATCTTAATATTTTCCAGTATGTTTAGAAAGGTGTAGTGAGAATCTTGGGACATGGTTGGGGATCTGTAGCAAACTACAATTTGGAATGCAGTCTTACCTAGTGTTAGTTGCACCTGGAGTATTTCAGATGCATTGTGTTGGGAAACTAGCCTGGAGGTGTGAATATCCTTGGTGAATATGGACACTCCTCCACCTTTTGTGTTTCGGTCCTGGTTTTGTGGCCGAAAAGTGTGGTAAGAATTGTAGCCTGGTATTGCAGGGATGTTCTCTGGAGCCTTGAACCAGGTCTCAGTTACTGCACAGATATCGATGTTCTCCATTTTTAGGAGTGCCTCGAGAGAGTACATTTTGAGGTTTAGACTTCTAGCATTGAGTAGCATTACCTTCAGATTTTGCCTGCTTCTATTTGTTATGGTGGTGGTTTTATCCTTTGAACCTTGCCTAAAAAGGCACTATAGGGGTGGCAAGAGCTTTAGCCAGTAACCTGAATCCCAGGGGTGATAGGTGCAGACCATCTCTGGCAAAGCATCGTGGTTTGTCGATCATGTCTTCCCAGGCAGACAAATACTGGATCACCTTTGAATGACACCAGAAGCTTAGCCAATTGTTGAAGTCAATCATTTTGTCCTTATACTGTGGTATCATTCTTGGCAAAGGCAGGATGCTACTCAGGGCTAGGGTCATACCTGCCTGGGTCACATGATCCAAGAGCTCTTCCATATCTCTTTTCATGTAGTCCAGGGAGGTACGTCTCAAGTTATTCACTCCAGCATGGACAATGACAGAGTCAACAAGGTGTCCCATGGCAAGGAGTTTTATCACCCTTTCTCCCAGCCACCATAGGTATACCTCAAGGTTCCATATTGGGTCCCCTGTTCTTTTCTATCTTCACCAATAACCTGCAGACCTCACTCATACAGTATGCCGATGATTTCACCCTAATCTGCTCAGCCCCATCTCTTACCACCCTACAGCCTCGCCTAAGAATCTTTTGCCTCAGTAGAAAGGTGGATCACTAATATTCAACTTATCTTAAATCCCAACAAAACAAAACTACTTCTATTTACCCCAAACAAACAAAAACCTCTCCACTCTCCCTCTCTGTCTCCTCCATTAATGGTACTGTCATTTCACCCTCTCTCCACACCAAGCTGCTTGTCATCGAAATAGATAACCTCCATTTTGACATCCATATCTCTCAAACTATTAAAAAGGTACACAAAAATGGGTTCCCTATACAGATATAAACACTGTCTATCCGATCAGGCTCAGGTCACCCTAGCTCAAACCTACCTTCTTTCCATACTAATATATGCAGCCCCAATTATCACTCATGTTAGGAAATCTGACCTAGACAAACTTGAGTCTTGTTATAAGAAAATCTCCAAGTTTGCAAAAAATTCCCCCTTTAGTACCCATCACTGTTTACCTCTTAGGCAACTTCAGTGGCTTGAGTTCCCATAGCTATTAACCTATCACCAACTTGTCATAGCATATAACAACTAAAACATCCTGACAAAACTCCAGCTCTAAGGCAATTATTGGCTAACTATACACCAAATCATCCACTCCACTCTGCCAACAAATCACTCCTCTCTGCCACCTCAGCCAACAACACAGCAGGTAAAGCTCTATTTTCACACAGTACAGCAAAAAACTTGGAATAATCTCCCTCCCTGTGTGATTTCTGCATCAATTACCACACAATTCAAAAACTCCCTTAAGGCCCATTTTATAAGCTCTTGGCTCTGTCCATGTGTTACATAGTCCTAAAATCTGCTAGCTCCACACCTTCTCTTTCCCTTATATTTCATGCCCTCAGTAAGCATGGGTATTACAAATGGTATCCCCTGACAAACAGTAACTTGTAATCTCTGTCCATTTTTTTCACAACAAACAGAATGTACATATGTAAATATTGCTGATTAGAATTTTTTTACTGTTTTCTTTTCTCACTAAATACTACTAGTATAACAATGTTTTTTATATTATGTATAATATCATTATTTGTTGTTATTTGTTGTTTTAATTAAGTGCAGCTTTTTTCCCCGGGCCTCTGCTGTAAATGGACCTCGTCCATTCGGACCATCCCAGTTAAATGTAAAATAAATAAAATAAATCATACACTGAAGTTACAGCCCCTGCAGGATTAGGCATGGATTGCAGAGGAATGCCTCAGACATACTTAATGAGACTCTGTCTCCACTGTCTCATCAAGGGCAATGGGGCCATTTTCACCTCTTTTCACTGCATCACCGAGGTGAAACAATACATTTTCACCTCCATTCTCACCTACTGTAACATTCTTTTTAGTAGTGACAAGCTTTGTTCTGTCTGAAGCTTCAAGTGATTAATACATTCTTAATGCATAACTCAGAATGATGTAATCAAGCTAATAGTTAATCAGTTAAAAACCTGACATTCTGGGGCCTCCCTCAGCGTGTAGCATAACACTTTGTGGCAGTCGTGCTATTATTCTTATCAAGTTTATTTAGTGTGCAAGTAAACAGAAAACGTTAGTCGATGTACATAATGACATCAGTTGAAAGAATTGTGAATTTTGTGTGCAGGTTTGAGATGAAATTTTTGGCAACAAAATTTTTAAGTGGCCCTTGATATAAGCACTGGTTGTATGGACTGACTACCAGCCTTAACAACAATTTGCAAGCAAGCATATTTTCAGTAGGATTCCAGGCAACTCACTGCTTGGTCATTGTCCTTCACTGCATGGTCAATGTCCTTTAGTAGTGAATGACAAATAATGTAAAGAAGAGTATCCATTCCAGAGTCACTTAAATTTGGTGGACTTGTGCCATAAAATGTATAGTTTAGGTCAGCAAAAATTAAGTAGTGGCAGCAAACTACTGTACAGCATTAAGTAATGTCCAAGGAGCGGAAACTTTCTAAACCCACAGTGTAACCTATTACAGAACAGTAAGTCACTGAGTGATAGATCCAGGTTCCATTTCTTTCCAGACCACAGCAAGTGTCTGGTGGGTGACTTGCAACACAGCTCACAAGCTGATAACATAAGAGAATGCAGAAGAACATGGTTAAGTGAGTCAGTGTCTGGCTGCTTAGCAGAATGACAGTTATAGCTGGGTCACCTCAGTGGGACTGGAGCTTACAGAAGGAAAAACATGCTCTTTTTGTGTTCATGAATATAAAAGCTATTTGGGGTTTGTTTGTGTCTTTCGGCTTTTCCCAGTTAGGGGTCACCACAGCGGAACTCCGGTCCGCTAATGATTGGCAGTTGATTTTTACATACCGGCTTGCCAGGCCTGATGCACAACCTTCAACGAAGGTAAGCCCATTCACGCATGTCTCTACGCAGAAGACGCTCTAGCTGAGAATCGAACTGGACAGCATCTTACTGTGAGGCGACAACGCTACCGCAGCACCACCACCGCGGGTCATAAAAGCTATTTGGGGTACTTTGCCTTTATTATACGATACCTCACACTGATTCTGTAGCTCTAGAGGAAACATTCAAGGATCACATAAGGACTGAAAGAATGTGACTGGTAGTAACAGCTTGTCTGACCAGAAAGTACAGTTGTGTAAGAACTTACCATAACAGCAGATGTTCTCATTACTGTTAAGTAATACAGATGGGTTATCTCACTGAGATAACCTGATATACAGCCAACATATCAAAACCAAAAACCTTCTAGACATTCGTATGTCCAATGTATGACCTAAGCCTTGGATAAGCAGACATGTTAGCAGAAGATTCTCAGACTATATAAAGTGCCTGAGAACATAGAGCAAAGAAAAACTAGTTCAGATAAAAGGAGGCAGAGCAAGTGTTCCCTCCTCAATCTACAGGGTGCAAACAGACTGGTACAACAGCAAGCGGGTAAGGGGGGAGGGATACAATATTGTAACCATGTTCAGTCGGACATCTACTGTTATGTTAAGTTCTTACACAACTGAACTATGTATTTCATTAGGTCACTGTTGCAGTATTCCAGTGCTGGTGGGTGATTTTTAAAGCTTAGATGTTGAATAGGGTGGATGCACAGGAAACAAGGAAGCTTTCTACCAATCTCAGGAGTACTGATCTGACAAAAGAAGTCATTGGGCTAGAAAAGGCATCCACTCTGTCGTGATCTAGAAAAGGCATTCACTCTGTTGTGATCTAGAAAAGGCATTCACGCTGTCATGATCTAGAAAAGGCATTGACTCTGTAGTGCTTTGTGAAGGTGTGCACAGAGGACCAAGTGGCTACTTCTAGAATGGTTCTGGAGTCAATGGGCTGGAAGAAGGCACCAAATGAGGGCACTGCTCCGGTGGAGTTTGCTTTCACAGGAGAAGACAAAGACTTGCTATGCTAGAAATATCAAAAAGAAATGAACTTTGAGATCCATTTGGAGAATGTCTGTTTGGAGACTGGGTTGACCAACATGCCTTCCTGGAAGGAGACAAAACTCTAGTCAATTGTCCTAATGTTCTTAGTCTTATCAAAGTATAATCTGAATTGTCTGTGCACATCCAGGGAGGGGAAAAGTCTCTCACGCCTTTTCTGTGTGTTTGGAAAGGAGGTAGGTAAATTAAGGGACACGTCAATTACCATCTTCAGAATGAAAGAGGGATTAGCCCTAAGACAGACCGTATCCTTATGGAAGATAAGGAAGGGAGGGATAGCCATAAGGGCTTGAAGCTCATAAACCCTTCTGGCAGAAATAAAGGCCATCAATAAAATAGTTTTCCAAGTACAAAAAATAAGGGGACAGAGGCTGCTGGTTCAAATGATGGCAAGGTAAGTTTTCCAAAATAAAACGGTGATCTCAGGTGGGTGGGATAGCCCTCCTAGGTGGATTCAAGAGAAGGAAAACCTTTAGAAAAGTGTTTGAATTCAGTTCTTTTTTTAAACAAAAACGTCTTCATTGAAATATTACATGTGGCATAGAGAATCATACATTTGTATAAAGTAAGACAAACCATATTGACGTATTTTCAGTTTGAAACATTAAACATCATTTACAATCTATCCCATTATTGTCAGTCAAACATTACATAGCTAATTGAACTTTTGCTTCCCCTTAAACCTCATTCCCCCTTCAAAATGTTACCGTGCACGTATTGTTCCCCTTATTCCCATCTGTTCTATGTAATGTGTTCCTACCCTTTTCTAAGGATCCCACTTCCATTTTTTTATCTCTGTTATTATATTCACTACTTCTAGTACGGCTGGTTTAGACTTTGATTTGCATTTTCTAGTAATTGCTTGTTTTGGCAGCCACGAGAATTAAACTCTGCAAGCCTTACTATGTCTAGACAATTCCAATTCTGTATCTTGGCTCAAAAAAATCATTTCCCTAGTTACATCAATTTGCTTACACAGTATTTCTGACAGAGTAGTCTGCAGGGAATTTTTAAAGTCTGCCAACTCATTACGCTCCCAAATAATATGTTCGAAATTACTTATTTCTTCCCCATCACACCTCCAACATTTGCAGTCCATGTGAGGGAAAATTCTTTGGAGTCTATTTGTGGTATAACATTATCTATGCAAACACTTCCAAGCAAAGATCCTACATCTTCTAGACTTTGTTGCATATTTGGGAGGCATACATATATCCTGCCACTATTTCTTTGTAAATTGTTTATCCAAGCTCTTTTTCCAATCCATTCTAACTTCCTCTGATTGATTCCTACAGTTACCATGCAATATATTATACGTCCTACTAACTATCCATTTTTTTAACAGCAGCTTCTGTATTACATTTTACTAAAAACTGTACCAGTGCTGTTTTTTCACTTAGAATCCCCCAATTCTTTCCTCTTTGCCTATACTCTGATATCAGTCCTTGATAGGGAAGGCAAAATCTAGCCTGCTGTCCAAATGAATTCTTGGCCTCTTTCCATTCTGTTACATTTCTCTCTCAAATTATTTGCTCCCAATACCATGGTGGCTTTGCCAGTTTCTTCAGTAAATTGCAGCCCCCTCTTGCCTTTTCTTCCTACTGCTAATTGCAGTGTTTGACTTCACTTCTTCAGTGCAAGGGGGTTATGTGGCATATAAGCAGAAATGGTGGATAAGTGTGCCATTACACAGGAATAGGCTAGTACGTTTTTGAGGACAAATGGTAGGAAGCCCCTCTGGGGGGGGGGGGGTAACATTCTTTGTAAGCCACCAGATTGAAAATATTCTCCATCTGGAGATGTAATATTTCCTAGTGATATGTTTTCTTGCCTCCTGGAGCACCTGAAGCATGTCCTCAGAATACTGGTGTCTGAAAGGAATTAAATTCCATCATCCACAGTGTCAAGTTGAGAGCCTGTAGGTTGGCATGAAGCAGAGAGCCTTTTTTGTGTGTGAGTTATTCCACTTTGTGGGGTAACTTGTAGGGATGGCCCCTGGCAAGGTGAAGAAGAAGGGAACCAGAGCTTCCTGGGCCAGAAGGGAGTCACCAGCAAGACGTCTGGTATGTCCTACTGGATCTTCAGTAGAAGCTTTGGAATTAGAAGGAGGGGGAGGCATAGAGGTACTTCCCCTTCCAGTGGAAGGACATAGCATCCATTCTCCAGGTCTGAGGACAGGGAGTCCTGGTGCAAAACAATTTGAGGTGTCTCTTCTGACTGGAAGCAAAAAAATCTATTTGAGGAATACCCCATCTGTAGACTATGTCCAGGAAGTCCTCTCTGTTTAGCATCCATTCATGAGGGCCTTCCACGTCCCTAATTAGAGAATCTACAAGGCATTGTCTTTGGATGGAATGTAAACTGTCTGTAGGGATAGATTTATTTTTTATAACTTGATCCCTGAGGTTCTGATATGAGAAAAATCTGTTTAAACCTTGCATCATTTTACTCTTCTCTTGCAAAATCTTTAAATGTTCTGCTGCAGGAGGTCCAAATAAAAGATCCCTGTGAAGGGAAATATCCAAACGCTTGGCCTTAAAATCCTCAGGGAGGGACTTCAAGCAAAGCCAAACAAATCTTTAATAACAGATCCAGTAGCAGTAGGCCTGGAAGAAGCCTCTGCAGCATCACAGCTGCATTTAATATAATGCCTTGCAACTTGTGAAGCTTGTCCAAGCATTGACAGCACTTGTTGGTTATCATCAGAAGGCTCAGGTTTAGCCATGGTCTTATTTAAGTCCCTTAAAATGGACAAATGATACTTTGTCATTGAGGCTGGTAATGTAAAGCCTAAAGGCAAGAGTGTCAGAGGTGTAACCCTTCTTACCATACTTTTCCATGGCTCTGCTATCTCTGGTGTAAACCTTCTTACCATAGTTATCCATGGCTCTGCTATCTCTGGTGTAAACCTTCTTACCATAGTTATCCATGGCTCTGCTATCTGTGGTGTAAACCTTCTTACCATACTTATCTGTAGCTCTGCTATCTCTGATGTAAACCTTCTTACCATACTTATCCATGGCTCTGCTATCTCTGTCAGATGGCAAACATTAGCCACTGGTAGAAGCTTAGTAGCTTTGTCAGTTGAAACAGAAACAAAACATAATGAATTACTGCAGGATTTTTGGAGAGAAACTTAAGGTTCCTCAAGTAGCTTATATAATCTTTCAAGCTTTTTGGGTACTGGAACCTTTGAATCAGGGGCATTAGAAGTGGATACAAAAGCACCAAGGAAGGCTTCCAAAACTGGAGGAACAGGAGAATATATAGTAGCCCCATACCACCAGAAAATCATAGCATCTTTTTGTACATTAGGCACCTGTTTGGATTTCCAGTCAAAATGTTGCATCATTTTAGTTATAGATTCTCCAAAAGTAATTTCCTCAATGGGGGAGTCAGAGGACAATGTGTCCTCATCATCAGAAGCAAGTTGACCAAGAGAACAGATTTGCAATGAGTATGCTAAGGAGTATTATTCTGAATCAGATTCCTCATCCTCAGATAAACACTCTCATGTTCCCTTTTATGAGTACGGAGGGGAAGTAAAGGAACAGAAAGTAAGGAAGGTGGGTTCTGAGACAATACGGTCTTGTATAGGCCCCATAAGAATTCCACCCACTCCTTTTCTTAAGATGTCAGAATAGAAGAAACATGTTTTTTTGTTTCTTTTTCTTAGTGGTGACATCAGCCCTCATGACGAGTGATGGTGGGATGGAACCCTAACAGACCTCGGTTAAAGTACCAGGCACCGCTTCCGTAACAAGGATTTGAGGAATGCCCTCCAGTCCTCCTGAAATGATTATACTCATTTTCCCCTTTTAAAACCTATTGGTATGACCAGTCCTGGAGGATGTATGGGAATCAGACATCATACTGGCCTCCAGTGAGATTACAGTAGCAGGCGCCTGAGAAAGAGTCAGACATACTGTGGATTCCTGCAGCCTCTCCATGCAATGAATCAGACTGTTCAACCAAGGGTTTAGGCTTAATTTTCTTGAACTTCGTTTTAGGTGTGGGATGTCTGAGGTTGGGGGTTTTGCCATTTTAGTGTGAGTGAGGGGCTTTAACAAAGAAAGTTAAGCACAGAGGATATTAGACAAAATGGATGGCACATCTGACAGTTTCTGTAATCGTGTTCAGCTCCTAGACAAAATAAAAACTTAGAGTGTAGTTTCCAATAAGGTATCTGGCTATCACAGTCACATTTCTCTCTCTTAGCTGACATTAACAAATTTTTTGAGAAAAAAATATAATAAAAACAAGGTTCTCCAAAGAGGCACTTATCTGAATAAGTGTAGACAATAGTGACAGTTAACAGCAATGTGGAGAACAGACCGACTGGAGGGAAGAGACTACATTCCAGTTGGTGGCAAGATAGTCTGAGGATCTTATGATCCTATGTTCACTCATATATCCCTATGCTTGCAGGTTTAGGTATGCCAGGTGTACCAGCATCTAGAAGGTTTTTGGCTTTGGTACGCCAGCTAGGTGACAGGTTACTTCAGCAAGATGGCCTATCAGTATTGGAATACAGCAACAGTGTGGTCTAAGTAAGGACATCTTTAGTGTTGAACTGTTTTCAGACTTGTATGCAAGACACTGACTGTCCTACAGGAATATCAGGATCAAACTTAAGGATGCTCATAAGTGTTCTTGGTAACAGAGCACCTTGGTCCAGAAGTTGACGACTGACTTTTTGGTCATGTCATTAGACATGCGGTCATATGCTGTGGGCACTTGGGTCAGGTACTAAGCTGTCAATCACCATTTGGTACTGAGTTGGATTGCTTGCCTGGGCTGATTGCTGTATGGATCCATGAAACACAACATGTCAAGAGGTTATACTGGCAATGTTTATATCTGATATGTCTGCATGCTAAGAACTCAACTTCCACCTTCAGGGGACACTCTCCCACACACCTGCACTAGATGGGAATGTGATGGCCGAATGGCTCCTGTTCAAGACTTCAATAGCTGAGGAGGTTGCAAGCATACGTGCTTGAAGTGGTCATGGTAGTAACCCTAAATTCTGATGGTGACCATCTGAAGTGAGACAATGTCTTTGGTTAAAGAAAGGCTTTCATTTGGCACAGTCTGCAAGGATGTGAACCCTCTTACCCCCTGCTAAAAAAGAAGTAAAGTGATACCAAACCTTGATACGGCAGTTTTAAAAAATGCATTGCAGTGCACAGCGATTAGCAATTAAACCCATACATGTGCACATTTATAAATATAAGTTTGATACAATTAATACTAATACACTATACCATTATGGATACTCTTGGATTTTGTCCACTGTTTGCTATTCCCCCTTTTCTATGTTTCCTTTACTGCTTGTATCATTGTACAGGAACAATAAATATTGCTTCTCCTGCTTCTCTCTGGATTATGTCTTATATGTTGAGTGTGCATTTTTACCCTGTGTCCACATGGGTTTTCAATAGATATGGCAGTTTCTCCCCCCCCAAACACACACACACACACACACACACACACACACACACACACACACACACACACACACACACACACACACACACACACACACACACACACACACACACACACACACACAGTCCATGTGTATATATGACATTTCAGTTCATGGAAGTGGTCATAAATATTTGACTGTAATTACAACTTTTATTAGGCTGCTGTGCCAGCAAGGATTTCTTGCTGAACTAAGCCTTTTAACTGTCACCATACAGTTTGGATTGTCATGGAAGCAAACCTGATACAGTGCATATTACAATGCATTGCAATTTAGCTGTGTATGTGTGTGTGCGTGCACATAATTTTGATTGTCAGTGGTATTTATTTCTAAAACAACTCTACTTATCCAACACATTCCAAGTGAATACTTTCAAACAGCAATACATCAGACGTAGCCATTCTGTATATATGTGCATATATCCTTCCTATATTCCTTATAGACTAGTGCTGGGGGCAAATGTTGTATATTTTATATGTGAAATTTGTTTATAAAGCTGCCATCATCTTTTAATTTTAATTGCTGTGTTCTTACATAAATGACTCACTTTCTGTGACAGCAGCAGATATGCTATGTGGTGATAGTATGCCTATCACAGTAACTGCTCACACACACACACACACACGCAGATCTAAGTGGCGGAGGTTGCAGGGGTGGCACCTCCAATCTCACACATCAGTAAGAGTTCTAATAATAAACTGGTAAAGGGATGAATAGAAAAATAACACTTATCAAACTCTGAAAAAGCATGAAGGATCTACTAATATAAATTGGGAGGTCACATACAGTACATAACGGTAATGACAAATTGGCGATGCGTTTACTAGAGAAAAACATAACACTGAAACAGAATGCAGGATCCGCTAATATAAATAAGGAGGTTACATACAGTACACAATGATAAGAGCCCTAATGACAAATTGGCGATGGGTTTCCTAGAGAAAAACATAAAACTGAAACAGTGTGCGACTCCAATAATATAAGCTGGGAGGTTGCATACAGGAACAGCGATAATAGCTCTAATGACAAACTGGTGATGCATTTCCTGGAGAAAAACATAAAACTGAAACAGCACACATGCCCCACTGATATAAGGCAAGCAAGTTACAAACAGGAATTAGAGTTTCTCGGATGCCAAAAAATGTATATTTCCTTTAACTTCTGATGGCAGGGGCAGTGATGTTAGTACACTTTCCATCAAAGCCACTGGGATTGCAAGGAGTTCATTCACAAACCCCCCACAAAAACACACTATTTCACTTATTGTGTTTTGTGACATTTCAGAGCACTAAAACAATATAAACAGATAACATGGCATCCATAACTAAATACTGTACAGTATATTCTAATGCATAAGTAAAAACTAGAGTGTTGTACTATACTCTAATGCTTAATAAATTAAGCTTTCTTCCTCAGTTTAATTTCTCCAAGTCTTTTGGGTTTCTAATACAGTGATGGGAATGAACACAATTCCTAAGTCAAAGTATGATAAAAGTTAATGAACCCAGTATTGTTTCAATCCACATCACCTGCAATGTGCCCAGAAATGACTCCTTCTACAAGTCATACAGTTACTTGCATCGGTAGCATATCTAAATATGACTGCATTTTTTTTTTCTATTACAGCCATTGCTCCTGCTACTATTGGAACTGTCTGGGCACCGTTTTTCCAAATTGGTCTTGCTTCTGTTTGCAAATCCTGGTATTTTATGACTTTGTGTGCGTATCTCTGTACGTAAGACACTGTAATCACTGGGTGTAACGATTTCAGTGATCAATGCTACGTTTGTCATCTTTTCATTAACTACAATACCTGGTCTTCTCACATCTATTGTCTGAACTGTTAGTAATAGGTGAGCTCATATTATATAAACTTTATCATACTCTATAATGCTCTGTGGCTCATGCTTACAATGCTTCTCAGCTACTTCAATATTGTAATGTTTGCACAATCCACAATGCAACAGTCTTGCCTCATTATTATTTCTTTCAGTAAATTACTTCCATTGTTATTTTGTCTTGTAAAGTGACTTTGTCAATGTTTGGATAACTGCAATAGCGGAGTACATTATTAAATTACATTGATTCCTACGTTCATACTAAGCAGGTGGTTTAGAAGGTTATTGCAGAGCCTAGACAAATCAACCCAAATATCTATTGCATATATCAAACACTGTAAAAGAGTTCAGTGTCATTAATACCAGCAAATCCTGTTGATAAAAAATCAGCCCCCCCCCAATAAAATTGTTTTTCGTTAAGATAGTACTTGTTGAAACTTAAGAGTTTCATGATGTTTGGCTTTTTGTATATGTTAGCAGGGAAGAGGGGTCTATATTATAATCTCGAATATTTAAAAGTTCGAATGCACAAAGATCCTTCTTGTATATGTTAGCAGGGAAGAGGGGTCTATATTATAATCTCGAATGTTTAAAAGTTCGAATGCACAAAGATCCTTCTTGTATATGTTAGCAGGGAAGAGGAGGCTATATTATAATCTCAAATGTTTAAAAGTTTGAATGCATAAAGATCAAACTTTATGCATCGAACTCTTAAACAATCAAAATTAAATAAAAAATTCCCTACCAAAAAAAAACCTAGCAAGTGTAGGCAGGGGGGCAAGACCCCCTGCACCCACCACACTCCCCGCTACTTAAATATACCAACTCCGAGATCATGCTACAGTGCAGGAAAGGGAAGTCTTCACTTTTCCGCACCAGTCTACATTGAAGTGCGACCTCGGAGTTGGTATATTTAAGTAGCGGGGGGCATGGGGGTGCAGGGAGGCTTGCCCCCCTGCTCAAACCTATGAAGGTAAGTTTTTAAAGTTTAAACTTTTTTTTTTAATTTCGAACTTATGGAACTTCGACAATATGGTGTTGACCATATTGTATTCGATGTTCCGTAACTTCGAGAATTTAATATAGACCCGGGAAGGGATACTAATGAAAATACAGTAATGCTATGATGTGTTCAGCTGGGTTAACAGACTAAATATGTATTTAAGTATTATCTCTATCTATTTATCTTTAAGTATATATATATATATATATATATATATATATATATATATATATATATATATATAAATCATTGCGGTATGCCATAAAAATGAATGCCCTCAGTCAGTTCTGGTCTAACTCATTTAAGTACAAAATATATTCATCCTCGTTGTTTCATGATGGGCCACTGCAAAATAAAATAAGCTGACTAAATGACGAACATTCAAAAATGTTGATCCTTAAATATGTACAAAGAGGTCCCTGTGTAAAAGGAAAACACAAACTATTAC